>NW_027490206.1:637971-939511 GCF_050948175.1 Xylocopa sonorina | reverse complement strand
ATTGCTTCGATACGTAGATATCTGCAAGCGCTATTTCCTTGCAAGGAAGTGTCGCATTTACATTCATTTGAAGTGTAGACGAGGAATACATAACACTTCGCAAATCATATTATATCTTAACATGAAACATAGAAATGATATGCGATATCGCGTTTTAAGAATCATAAGAACTCTATTTCTACGACACGTACACATCTGCAAACGCTATTTCCTAGCGAGGAAGTGTCGCATTTACATTCATTTGAAGTGTAGACGAGGAATACATGACACTTCGCAAATCATATTATATCTTACCATGAAACATAGAAATGAGATGCGATATCGCGTTTTAAGAAGCATTAGAACACTATTGCTACGATACCTAGACATCTGCAGACGCTATTTCCTAGCAAGGAAGTGTCGCATTTACATTCATTTGAAGTGTAGACGAGGAATACATAACACTTCGCAAATTATATAATATCTTACCATGAAACAGAGAAATGAGATGAGATATCGCGTTTTAAGAAGCATTAGAAATCTATTGCTACGATACGTACACATCTGCAAACGCTATTTCCTTGCAAGGAAGTGTCGCATTTACATTCATTTGAAGTGTAGACGAGGAATACATAACACTTCGCAAATTATATAGTATCTTACCATGAAACATAGAAATGAGATGCGATATCGCGTTTTAAGAAGCATTAGAAATCTATTGCTACGATACGTAGACATCTGCAAACGCTATTTCCTAGCGAGGAAGTGTCGCATTTACATTCATTTGAAGTGTAGACGAGGAATACATGACACTTCGCAAATCATATTATATCTTACCATGAAACATAGAAATGAGATGCGATATCGCGTTTTAAGAAGCATTAAAACACTACTGCTATGATACCTAGACATCTGCAGACGCTATTTCCTAGCAAGGAAGTGTCGCATTTACATTCATTTGAAGTGTAGACGAGGAATACATGACACTTCGCAAATCATATATATCTTACCATGAAAGATAGAAATGAGATGCGATATCGCGTTTTAAGAAGCATTAGAACACTATTGCTACGATACCTAGACATCTGCAGACGCTATTTCCTAGCAAGGAAGTGTCGCATTTACATTCATTTGAAGTGTAGACGATGAATACATGACACTTCGCAAATCATATTATATCTTACCATGAAACATAGAAATGAGATGCGATATCGCGTTTTAAGAAGCATTAGAAATCTATTGCTACGATACGTAGACATCTGCAAACGCTATTTCCTAGCGAGGAAGTATCGCATTCACATTCATTTGAAGTGTAGACGAGGAATACATAACACTTCGCAAATCATGTTATATCTTACCATGAAACATGGAAATGAGATGCGATATCGCGTTTTAAGAATCATATGAACACTATTGCTACGATACGTAGACATCTGCAAACGCTATTTCCTTGCAAGGAAGTGTCGCATTTACCTTCATTTGAATCGTAGACGAGGAATGCATAACAATTAGCAATGAATATTATATCTTACCATGAAACATAGAAATGAGATGCGATATCGCGTTTTAAGAAGCATTAGAGCACTACTGCTATGTTACCTAGACATCTGCAGACGCTATTTCCTAGCAAGGAAGTGTCGCATTTACATTCATTTGAAGTGTAGACGAGGAATACATGACACTTCGCAAATCATATTATATCTTACCATGAAACATAGAAATGAGATGCGATATCGCGTTTTAAGAAGCATTAGAACACTATTGCTACGATACCTAGACATCTGCAGACGCTATTTCCTAGCAAGGAAGTGTCGCATTTACATTCATTTGAAGTGTAGACGAGGAATATGTGACACTTCGCAAATCATATTATATCTTACCATGAAAGATAGAAATGAGATGCGATATCGCGTTTTAAGAAGCATTAGAACACTATTGCTACGATACCCAGACATCTGCAGACGCTATTTCCTAGCAGGGAAGTGTCGCATTCACATTCATTTGAAGTGTAGACGAGGAATACATAACACTTCGCAAATCATATTATATCTTACCATGAAACATAGAAATGAGATGCGATATCGCGTTTTAAGAAGCATTAGAACACTATTGCTACGATACCTAGACATCTGCAGACGCTATTTCCTAGCAAGGAAGTGTCGCATTTACATTCATTTGAAGTGTAGACGAGGAATACGTGACACTTCGCAAATCATATTATATCTTACCATGAAACATAGAAATGAGATGTGATATCGCGTTTTAAGAAGCATTAGAAATCTATTGCTACGATAGGTAGACATCTGCAAACGCTATTTCCTGGAGAGGAAGTGTCGCATTTCCACTCATTTGAAGTGTAGACGAGGAATACATGACACTTCGCAAATCATATTATATCTTACCATGAAACATAGAAATGAGATGCGAAATCGCGTTTTAAGAAGCATTAGAAATCTATTGCTACGATACGTAGACATCTGCAAACGCTATTTCCTAGCGAGGAAATATCGCATTCACATTCATTTGAAGTGTAGACGAGGAATACATAACACTTCGCAAATCATGTTATATCTTACCATGAAACATGGAAATGAGATGCGATATCGCGTTTTAAGAATCATATGAACACTATTGCTACGATACGTAGACATCTGCAAACTCTATTTCCTAGCGAGGAAGTATCGCATTCACATTCATTTGAAGTGTAGACGAGGAATACATAACACTTCGCAAATCATGTTATATCTTACCATGAAACATAGAAATGAGATGCTATATCGCGTTTTAAGAATCATATGAACTCTATTGCTACGATACGTAGACATCTGCAAACGCTATTTCCTTGCAAGGAAGTGTCGCATTTACCTTCATTTGAATCGTAGACGAGGAATGCATAACAATTCGCAATGAATATTATACCTTACCATGAAACATCGAAATGAGATGCGATATCGCGTTTTAAGAATCATAAGATCTCTATTGCTACGATACGTAGACATCTGCAAACGCTATTTCCTTGCAAGGAAGTGTCGTTTTACATTCATTTGAATCGTAGACGAGGAAAGCATAACACTTCGTAATGAATATAATATCTTATCATGAAACATAGATATGAGATGCAATATCTCGTTCTAAGAAGCATTTGAACTCTATTGCTTCGATACGTAGATATCTGCAAGCGCTATTTCCTTGCAAGGAAGTGTCGCATTTACATTCATTTGAAGTGTAGACGAGGAATACATAACACTTCGCAAATCATATTATATCTTAACATGAAACATAGAAATGATATGCGATATCGCGTTTTAAGAATCATAAGAACTCTATTTCTACGACACGTACACATCTGCAAACGCTATTTCCTAGCGAGGAAGTGTCGCATTTACATTCATTTGAAGTGTAGACGAGGAATACATGACACTTCGCAAATCATATTATATCTTACCATGAAACATAGAAATGAGATGCGATATCGCGTTTTAAGAAGCATTAAAGCACTACTGCTATGATACCTAGACATCTGCAGACGCTATTTCCTAGCAAGGAAGTGTCGCATTTACATTCATTTGAAGTGTAGACGATGAATACATGACACTTCGCAAATCATATTATATCTTACCATGAAAGATAGAAATGAGATGCGATATCGCGTTTTAAGAAGCATTAGATATCTATTGCTACGATACGTAGACATCTGCAAACGCTATTTCCTAGCGAGGAAGTATCGCATTCACATTCATTTGAAGTGCAGACGAGGAATACATAACACTTCGCAAATCATGTTATATCTTACCATGAAACATGGAAATGAGATGCGATATCGCGTTTTAAGAATCATATGAACACTATTGCTACGATACGTAGACATCTGCAAACGCTATTTCCTTGCAAGGAAGTGTCGCATTTACCTTCATTTGAATCGTAGACGAGGAATGCATAACAATTAGCAATGAATATTATATCTTACCATGAAACATAGAAATGAGATGCGATATCGCGTTTTAAGAGCATTAGAGCACTACTGCTATGTTACCTAGACATCTGCAGACGCTATTTCCTAGCAAGGAAGTGTCGCATTTACATTCATTTGAAGTGTAGACGAGGAATACATGACACTTCGCAAATCATATTATATCTTACCATGAAACATAGAAATGAGATGCGATATCGCGTTTTAAGAAGCATTAGAACACTATTGCTACGATACCTAGACATCTGCAGACGCTATTTCCTAGCAAGGAAGTGTCGCATTTACATTCATTTGAAGTGTAGACGAGGAATACGTGACACTTCGCAAATCATATTATATCTTACCATGAAAGATAGAAATGAGATGCGATATCGCGTTTTAAGAAGCATTAGAACACTATTGCTACGATACCCAGACATCTGCAGACGCTATTTCCTAGCAGGGAAGTGTCGCATTCACATTCATTTGAAGTGTAGACGAGGAATACATAACACTTCGCAAATTATATAATATCTTACCATGAAACATAGAAATGAGATGCGATATCGCGTTTTAAGAAGCATTAGAAATCTATTGCTACGATAGGTAGACATCTGCAAACGCTATTTCCTGGAGAGGAAGTGTCGCATTTACACTCATTTGAAGTGTAGACGAGGAATACATGACACTTCGCAAATCATATTATATCTTACCATGAAACATAGAAATGAGATGCGAAATCGCGTTTTAAGAAGCATTAGAAATCTATTGCTACGATACGTAGACATCTGCAAACGCTATTTCCTAGCGAGGAAATATCGCATTCACATTCATTTGAAGTGTAGACGAGGAATACATAACACTTCGCAAATCATGTTATATCTTACCATGAAACATGGAAATGAGATGCGATATCGCGTTTTAAGAATCATATGAACACTATTGCTACGATACGTAGACATCTGCAAACTCTATTTCCTAGCGAGGAAGTATCGCATTCACATTCATTTGAAGTGTAGACGAGGAATACATAACACTTCGCAAATCATGTTATATCTTACCATGAAACATAGAAATGAGATGCTATATCGCGTTTTAAGAATCATATGAACTCTATTGCTACGATACGTAGACATCTGCAAACGCTATTTCCTTGCAAGGAAGTGTCGCATTTACCTTCATTTGAATCGTAGACGAGGAATGCATAACAATTCGCAGTGAATATTATACCTTACCATGAAACATCGAAATGAGATGCGATATCGCGTTTTAAGAATCATAAGATCTCTATTGCTACGATACGTAGACATCTGCAAACGCTATTTCCTAGCGAGGAAGTGTCGCATTTACATTCATTTGAAGTGTAGACGAGGAATACATGACACTTCGCAAACCATATTATATCTTACCATGAAACATAGAAATGAGATGCGATATCGCGTTTTAAGAAGCATTAGAACACTACTGCTACGATACCTAGACATCTGCAGACGTTATTTCCTAGCAAGGAAGTGTCGCATTTACATTCATTTGAAGTGAAGACGAGGAATACATGACAATTCGCAAATCATATTATATCTTACCATGAAACATAGAAATGAGATGCGAAATCGCGTTTTAAGAAGCATTAGGACTCTATTGCTACGATACCTAGACATCTGCAGACGCTATTTCCTAGCAAGGAAGTGTCGCATTTACATTCATTTGAAGTGTAGACGAGGAATACATGACACTTCGCAAATCATATTATACCTTACCATGAAACATAGAAATGAGATGAGATATCGCGTTTTAAGGAGCATTAGAAATCTATTGCTACGATACGTAGACATCTGCAAACGCTAGTTCCTAGCGAGGAAGTGTCGCATTTACATGCATTTGAAGTGTAGACGAGGAATACATGACACTTCGCAAATCATATTATATCTTACCATGAAACATAGAAATGAGATGCTATATCGCGTTTTAAGAAGCATTAGAACACTACTGCTATGATACCTAGACATCTGCAGACGCTATTTCCTAGCAAGGAAGTGTCGCATTTACATTCATTTGAAGTGAAGACGTGGAATACATGACACTTCGCAAATCATATTATATCTTACCATGAAACATAGAAATGAGATGCGAAATCGCGTTTTAAGAAGCATTAGGACTCTATTGCTACGATACCTAGACATCTGCAGACGCTATTTCCTAGCAAGGAAGTGTCGCATTTACATTCATTTGAAGTGTAGACGAGGAATACATGACACTTCGCAAATCATATTATACCTTACCATGAAACATAGAAATGAGATGCGATATCGCGTTTTAAGAAGCATTAGAACACTATTGCTACGATACCTAGACATCTGCAGACGCTATTTCCTAGCAAGGAAGTGTCGCATTTACATTCATTTGAAGTGTAGACGATGAATACATGACACTTCGCAAATCATATTATATCTTACCATGAAACATAGAAATGAGATGAGATATCGCGTTTTAAGGAGCATTAGAAATCTATTGCTACGATACGTAGACATCTGCAAACGCTAGTTCCTAGCGAGGAAGTGTCGCATTTACATGCATTTGAAGTGTAGACGAGGAATACATGACACTTCGCAAATCATATTATATCTTACCATGAAACATAGAAATGAGATGCTATATCGCGTTTTAAGAAGCATTAGAACACTACTGCTATGATACCTAGACATCTGCAGACGCTATTTCCTAGCAAGGAAGTGTCGCATTTACATTCATTTGAAGTGTAGACGAGGAATACATGACACTTCGCAAATCATATTATATCTTACCATGAAACATAAAAATGAGATGCGAAATCGCGTTTTAAGAAGCATTAGAAATTTATTGCTACGATACGTAGACATCTGCAAACGCTATTTCCAGGAGAGGAAGTGTCGCATTTACATTCATTTGAAGTGTAGACGAGGAATACATGACACTTCGCAAATCATATTATATCTTACCATGAAACATAGAAATGAGATGCGAAATCGCGTTTTAAGAAGCATTAGAAATCTATTGCTACGATACGTAGACATCTGCAAACGCTATTTCCTAGCGAGAAAGTATCGCATTCACATTCATTTGAAGTGTAGACGAGGAATACATAACACTTAGCAAATCATGTTATATCTTACCATGAAACATGGAAATGAGATGCGATATCGCGTTTTAAGAATCATATGAACACTATTGCTACGATACGTAGACATCTGCAAACGCTATTTCCTTGCAAGGAAGTGTCGCATTTACCTTCATTTGAATCGTAGACGAGGAATGCATAACAATTCGCAATGAATATTATATCTTACCATGAAACATAGAAATGAGATGCGATATCGCGTTTTAAGAAGCATTAGAGCACTACTGCTATGTTACCTAGACATCTGCAGACGCTATTTCCTAGCAAGGAAGTGTCGCATTTACATTCATTTGAAGTGTAGGCGAGGAATACATGACACTTCGAAAATCATATTATATCTTACCATGAAACACAGAAATGAGATGCGATATCGCGTTTTAAGAAGCATTAGAACACTATTGCTACGATACCTAGACATCTGCAGATGCTATTTCCTAGCAAGGAAGTGTCGCATTTACATTCATTTGAAGTGTAGACGAGGAATACGTGACACTTCGCAAATCATATTATATCTTACCATGAAAGATAGAAATGAGATGCGATATCGCGTTTTAAGAAGCATTAGAACACTATTGCTACGATACCCAGACATCTGCAGACGCTATTTCCTAGCAAGGATGTGTCGCATTCACATTCATTTGAAGTGTAGACGAGGAATACATAACACTTCGCAAATTATATAATATCTTACCATGAAACATAGAAATGAGATGCGATATCGCGTTTTAAGAAGCATTAGAAATCTATTCGCTACGATACGTAGACATCTGCAAACGCTATTTCCTGGAGAGGAAGTGTCGCATTTACACTCATTTGAAGTGTAGACGAGGAATACATGACACTTCGCAAATCATATTATATCTTACCATGAAACATAGAAATGAGATGCGAAATCGCGTTTTAAGAAGCATTAGAAATCTATTGCTACGATACGTAGACATCTGCAAACGCTATTTCCTAGCGAGGAAATATCGCATTCACATTCATTTGAAGTGTAGACGAGGAATACATAACACTTCGCAAATCATGTTATATCTTACCATGAAACATGGAAATGAGATGCGATATCGCGTTTTAAGAATCATATGAACACTATTGCTACGATACGTAGACATCTGCAAACTCTATTTCCTAGCGAGGAAGTATCGCATTCACATTCATTTGAAGTGTAGACGAGGAATACATAACACTTCGCAAATCATGTTATATCTTACCATGAAACATAGAAATGAGATGCGATATCGCGTTTTAAGAATCATATTAACTCTATTGCTACGATACGTAGACATCTGCAAACGCTATTTCCTTGCAAGGAAGTGTCGCATTTACCTTCATTTGAATCGTAGACGAGGAATGCATTACAATTCGCAATGAATATTATACCTTACCATGAAACATCGAAATGAGATGCGATATCGCGTTTTAAGAATCATAAGATCTCTATTGCTACGATACGTAGACATCTGCAAACGCTATTTCCTTGCAAGGAAGTGTCGCATTTACATTCATTTGGATCGTAGACGAGGAATGCATAACACTTCGCAATGAATATAATATCTTATCATGAAACATAGATATGAGATGCAATATCTCGTTCTAAGAAGCATTTGAACTCTATTGCTTCGATACGTAGATATCTGCAAGCGCTATTTCCTTGCAAGGAAGTGTCGCATTTACATTCATTTGAAGTGTAGACGAGGAATACATAACACTTCGCAAATCATATTATATCTTACCATGAAACATAGAAATGATATGCGATATCGCGTTTTAAGAATCATAAGAACTCTATTTCTACGACACGTACACATCTGCAAACGCTATTTCCTTGCAAGGAAGTGTCGCATTTACATTCATTTGAAGTGTAGACGAGGAATACATAACACTTCGCAAATTATATAATATCTTACCATGAAACATAGAAATGAGATGCGATATCGCGTTTTAAGAAGCATTAGAAATCTATTTCTACGATACGTAGACATCTGCGAACGCTATTTCCTAGCGAGGAAGTGTCGCATTTACATTCATTTGAAGTGTAGACGAGGAATACATGACACTTCGCAAATCATATTATATCTTACCATGAAACATAGAAATGAGATGCGATATCGCGTTTTAAGAAGCATTAGAACACTACTGCTACGATACCTAGACATCTGCAGACGTTATTTCCTAGCAAGGAAGTGTCGCATTTACATTCATTTGAAGTGAAGACGAGGAATACATGACAATTCGCAAATCATATTATATCTTACCATGAAACATAGAAATGAGATGCGAAATCGCGTTTTAAGAAGCATTAGGACTCTATTGCTACGATACCTAGACATCTGCAGACGCTATTTCCTAGCAAGGAAGTGTCGCATTTACATTCATTTGAAGTGTAGACGAGGAATACATGACACTTCGCAAATCATATTATACCTTACCATGAAACATAGAAATGAGATGCGATATCGCGTTTTAAGAAGCATTAGAACACTATTGCTACGATACCTAGACATCTGCAGACGCTATTTCCTAGCAAGGAAGTGTCGCATTTACATTCATTTGAAGTGAAGACGTGGAATACATGACACTTCGCAAATCATATTATATCTTACCATGAAACATAGAAATGAGATGCGAAATCGCGTTTTAAGAAGCATTAGGACTCTATTGCTACGATACCTAGACATCTGCAGACGCTATTTCCTAGCAAGGAAGTGTCGCATTTACATTCATTTGAAGTGTAGACGAGGAATACATGACACTCCGCAAATCATATTATACCTTACCATGAAACATAGAAATGAGATGCGATATCGCGTTTTAAGAAGCATTAGAACACTATTGCTACGATACCTAGACATCTGCAGACGCTATTTCCTAGCAAGGAAGTGTCGCATTTACATTCATTTGAAGTGTAGACGATGAATACATGACACTTCGCAAATCATATTATATCTTACCATGAAACATAGAAATGAGATGAGATATCGCGTTTTAAGGAGCATTAGAAATCTATTGCTACGATACGTAGACATCTGCAAACGCTAGTTCCTAGCGAGGAAGTGTCGCATTTACGTGCATTTGAAGTGTAGACGAGGAATACATGACACTTCGCAAATCATATTATATCTTACCATGAAACATAGAAATGAGATGCTATATCGCGTTTTAAGAAGCATTAGAACACTACTGCTATGATACCTAGACATCTGCAGACGCTATTTCCTAGCAAGGAAGTGTCGCATTTACATTCATTTGAAGTGTAGACGAGGAATACATGACACTTCGCAAATCATATTATATCTTACCATGAAACATAAAAATGAGATGCGAAATCGCGTTTTAAGAAGCATTAGAAATTTATTGCTACGATACGTAGACATCTGCAAACGCTATTTCCAGGAGAGGAAGTGTCGCATTTACATTCCTTTGAAGTGTAGACGAGGAATACATGACACTTCGCAAATCATATTATATCTTACCATGAAACATAGAAATGAGATGCGAAATCGCGTTTTAAGAAGCATTAGAAATCTATTGCTACGATACGTAGACATCTGCAAACGCTATTTCCTAGCGAGAAAGTATCGCATTCACATTCATTTGAAGTGTAGACGAGGAATACATAACACTTAGCAAATCATGTTATATCTTACCATGAAACATGGAAATGAGATGCGATATCGCGTTTTAAGAATCATATGAACACTATTGCTACGATACGTAGACATCTGCAAACGCTATTTCCTTGCAAGGAAGTGTCGCATTTACCTTCATTTGAATCGTAGACGAGGAATGCATAACAATTCGCAATGAATATTATATCTTACCATGAAACATAGAAATGAGATGCGATATCGCGTTTTAAGAAGCATTAGAGCACTACTGCTATGTTACCTAGACATCTGCAGACGCTATTTCCTAGCAAGGAAGTGTCGCATTTACATTCATTTGAAGTGTAGGCGAGGAATACATGACACTTCGAAAATCATATTATATCTTACCATGAAACACAGAAATGAGATGCGATATCGCGTTTTAAGAAGCATTAGAACACTATTGCTACGATACCTAGACATCTGCAGATGCTATTTCCTAGCAAGGAAGTGTCGCATTTACATTCATTTGAAGTGTAGACGAGGAATACGTGACACTTCGCAAAACATATTATATCTTACCATGAAAGATAGAAATGAGATGCGATATCGCGTTTTAAGAAGCATTAGAACACTATTGCTACGATACCCAGACATCTGCAGACGCTATTTCCTAGCAAGGATGTGTCGCATTCACATTCATTTGAAGTGTAGACGAGGAATACATAACACTTCGCAAATTATATAATATCTTACCATGAAACATAGAAATGAGATGCGATATCGCGTTTTAAGAAGCATTAGAAATCTATTCGCTACGATACGTAGACATCTGCAAACGCTATTTCCTGGAGAGGAAGTGTCGCATTTACACTCATTTGAAGTGTAGACGAGGAATACATGACACTTCGCAAATCATATTATATCTTACCATGAAACATAGAAATGAGATGCGAAATCGCGTTTTAAGAAGCATTAGAAATCTATTGCTACGATACGTAGACATCTGCAAACGCTATTTCCTAGCGAGGAAATATCGCATTCACATTCATTTGAAGTGTAGACGAGGAATACATAACACTTCGCAAATCATGTTATATCTTACCATGAAACATGGAAATGAGATGCGATATCGCGTTTTAAGAATCATATGAACACTATTGCTACGATACGTAGACATCTGCAAACTCTATTTCCTAGCGAGGAAGTGTCGCATTTACATTCATTTGAAGTGTAGACGAGGAATACATAACACTTCGCAAATCATGTTATATCTTACCATGAAACATAGAAATGATATGCGATATCGCGTTTTAAGAATCATAAGAACTCTATTTCTACGACACGTACACATCTGCAAACGCTATTTCCTTGCAAGGAAGTGTCGCATTTACATTCATTTGAAGTGTAGACGAGGAATACATAACACTTCGCAAATTATATAATATCTTACCATGAAATATAGAAATGAGATGCGATATCGCGTTTTAAGAAGCATTTGAAATCTATTTCTACGATACGTAGACATCTGCAAACGCTATTTCCTAGCGAGGGAGTGTCGCATTTACATTCATTTGAAGTGTAGACGAGGAATACATGACACTTCGCAAATCATATTATATCTTACCATGAAACATAGAAATGAGATGCGATATCGCGTTTTAAGAAGCATTAGAACACTACTGCTACGATACCTAGACATCTGCAGACGTTATTTCCTAGCAAGGAAGTGTCGCATTTACATTCATTTGAAGTGAAGACGAGGAATACATGACAATTCGCAAATCATATTATATCTTACCATGAAACATAGAAATGAGATGCGAAATCGCGTTTTAAGAAGCATTAGGACTCTATTGCTACGATACCTAGACATCTGCAGACGCTATTTCCTAGCAAGGAAGTGTCGCATTTACATTCATTTGAAGTGTAGACGAGGAATACATGACACTTCGCAAATCATATTATACCTTACCATGAAACATAGAAATGAGATGCGATATCGCGTTTTAAGAAGCATTAGAACACTATTGCTACGATACCTAGACATCTGCAGACGCTATTTCCTAGCAAGGAAGTGTCGCATTTACATTCATTTGAAGTGAAGACGTGGAATACATGACACTTCGCAAATCATATTATATCTTACCATGAAACATAGAAATGAGATGCGAAATCGCGTTTTAAGAAGCATTAGGACTCTATTGCTACGATACCTAGACATCTGCAGACGCTATTTCCTAGCAAGGAAGTGTCGCATTTACATTCATTTGAAGTGTAGACGAGGAATACATGACACTTCGCAAATCATATTATACCTTACCATGAAACATAGAAATGAGATGCGATATCGCGTTTTAAGAAGCATTAGAACACTATTGCTACGATACCTAGACATCTGCAGACGCTATTTCCTAGCAAGGAAGTGTCGCATTTACATTCATTTGAAGTGTAGACGATGAATACATGACACTTCGCAAATCATATTATATCTTACCATGAAACATAGAAATGAGATGAGATATCGCGTTTTAAGGAGCATTAGAAATCTATTGCTACGATACGTAGACATCTGCAAACGCTAGTTCCTAGCGAGGAAGTGTCGCATTTACATGCATTTGAAGTGTAGACGAGGAATACATGACACTTCGCAAATCATATTATATCTTACCATGAAACATAGAAATGAGATGCTATATCGCGTTTTAAGAAGCATTAGAACACTACTGCTATGATACCTAGACATCTGCAGACGCTATTTCCTAGCAAGGAAGTGTCGCATTTACATTCATTTGAAGTGTAGACGAGGAATACATGACACTTCGCAAATCATATTATATCTTACCATGAAACATAAAAATGAGATGCGAAATCGCGTTTTAAGAAGCATTAGAAATTTATTGCTACGATACGTAGACATCTGCAAACGCTATTTCCAGGAGAGGAAGTGTCGCATTTACATTCCTTTGAAGTGTAGACGAGGAATACATGACACTTCGCAAATCATATTATATCTTACCATGAAACATAGAAATGAGATGCGAAATCGCGTTTTAAGAAGCATTAGAAATCTATTGCTACGATACGTAGACATCTGCAAACGCTATTTCCTAGCGAGAAAGTATCGCATTCACATTCATTTGAAGTGTAGACGAGGAATACATAACACTTAGCAAATCATGTTATATCTTACCATGAAACATGGAAATGAGATGCGATATCGCGTTTTAAGAATCATATGAACACTATTGCTACGATACGTAGACATCTGCAAACGCTATTTCCTTGCAAGGAAGTGTCGCATTTACCTTCATTTGAATCGTAGACGAGGAATGCATAACAATTCGCAATGAATATTATATCTTACCATGAAACATAGAAATGAGATGCGATATCGCGTTTTAAGAAGCATTAGAGCACTACTGCTATGTTACCTAGACATCTGCAGACGCTATTTCCTAGCAAGGAAGTGTCGCATTTACATTCATTTGAAGTGTAGGCGAGGAATACATGACACTTCGAAAATCATATTATATCTTACCATGAAACACAGAAATGAGATGCGATATCGCGTTTTAAGAAGCATTAGAACACTATTGCTACGATACCTAGACATCTGCAGATGCTATTTCCTAGCAAGGAAGTGTCGCATTTACATTCATTTGAAGTGTAGACGAGGAATACGTGACACTTCGCAAATCATATTATATCTTACCATGAAAGATAGAAATGAGATGCGATATCGCGTTTTAAGAAGCATTAGAACACTATTGCTACGATACCCAGACATCTGCAGACGCTATTTCCTAGCAAGGATGTGTCGCATTCACATTCATTTGAAGTGTAGACGAGGAATACATAACACTTCGCAAATTATATAATATCTTACCATGAAACATAGAAATGAGATGCGATATCGCGTTTTAAGAAGCATTAGAAATCTATTCGCTACGATACGTAGACATCTGCAAACGCTATTTCCTGGAGAGGAAGTGTCGCATTTACACTCATTTGAAGTGTAGACGAGGAATACATGACACTTCGCAAATCATATTATACCTTACCATGAAACATAGAAATGAGATGCGAAATCGCGTTTTAAGAAGCATTAGAAATCTATTGCTACGATACGTAGACATCTGCAAACGCTATTTCCTAGCGAGGAAATATCGCATTCACATTCATTTGAAGTGTAGACGAGGAATACATAACACTTCGCAAATCATGTTATATCTTACCATGAAACATGGAAATGAGATGCGATATCGCGTTTTAAGAATCATATGAACACTATTGCTACGATACGTAGACATCTGCAAACTCTATTTCCTAGCGAGGAAGTATCGCATTCACATTCATTTGAAGTGTAGACGAGGAATACATAACACTTCGCAAATCATGTTATATCTTACCATGAAACATAGAAATGAGATGCGATATCGCGTTTTAAGAATCATATGAACTCTATTGCTACGATACGTAGACATCTGCAAACGCTATTTCCTTGCAAGGAAGTGTCGCATTTACCTTCATTTGAATCGTAGACGAGGAATGCATTACAATTCGCAATGAATATTATACCTTACCATGAAACATCGAAATGAGATGCGATATCGCGTTTTAAGAATCATAAGATCTCTATTGCTACGATACGTAGACATCTGCAAACGCTATTTCCTTGCAAGGAAGTGTCGCATTTACATTCATTTGGATCGTAGACGAGGAATGCATAACACTTCGCAATGAATATAATATCTTATCATGAAACATAGATATGAGATGCAATATCTCGTTCTAAGAAGCATTTGAACTCTATTGCTTCGATACGTAGAAATCTGCAAGCGCTATTTCCTTGCAAGGAAGTGTCGCATTTACATTCATTTGAAGTGTAGACGAGGAATACATAACACTTCGCAAATCATATTATATCTTACCATGAAACATAGAAATGAGATGCGATATCGCGTTTTAAGAATCATAAGAACTCTATTTCTACGACACGTACACATCTGCAAACGCTATTTCCTTGCAAGGAAGTGTCGCATTTACATTCATTTGAAGTGTAGACGAGGTATACATGACACTTCGCAAATTATATAATATCTTACCATGAAACATAGAAATGAGATGCGATATCGGGTTTTGTGAATCATAAGAACTCTATTGCTACGATACGTAGACATCTGCAAACGCTATTTCCTTGCAAGGAAGTGTCACATTTACATTCATTTGAATCGTAGACGAGGAATGCATAACACTTCGCAATGAATATGATATCTTATCATGAAACATAGATATGAGATGCAATATCTCGTTTTAAGAAGCATTTGAACACTACTGCTTCGATACGTAGACATCTGCAAGCGCTATTTCCTTGCAAGGAAGTGTCGCATTTACATTCATTTGAAGTGTAGACGAGGAATACATAACACTTCGCAAATCATATTATATCTTACCATGAGACATAGAAATGAGATGCGATATCGCGTTTTAAGAAGCATTAGAACACTACTGCTATGATACCTAGACATCTGCAGACGCTATTTCCTGGCAAGGAAGTGTCGCAATTACATTCATTTGAAGTGTAGACGAGGAATACATAACACATCGCAAATCATGTTATATCTTACCATGAAACATAGAAATGAGATGCGATATCGGGTTTTAAGAATCATATGAACTCTATTGCTACGATACGTAGACATCTGCAAACGCTATTTCCTTGCAAGGAAGTGTCGCATTTACATTCATTTGTAGTGTAGACGAGGTATACATGACACTTCGCAAATCATATTATATCTTACCATGAAAGATAGAAATGTGATACGATATCGCGTTTTAAGAAGCATTAGAAATCTATTGCTACGATACGTAGACATCTGCAAACGCTATTTCCAAGCGAGGAAGTGTCGCATTTACATTCATTTGAAGTGTAGACGAGGAATACATAACACTTCGCAAATCATATTATACCTTACCATGAAACATAGAAAAGAGATGCGATATCGCGTTTTAAGAATCATAAGAACTCTATTGCTACGATACGTAGACATCTGCAAACGCTATTTCCTTGCAAGGAAGTGTCACATTTACATTCATTTGAATCGTAGACGAGGAATGCATAACACTTCGCAATGAATATAATATCTTATCATGAAACATAGATATGAGATGCAATATCTCGTTTTAAGAAGCATTTGAACACTACTGCTTCGATACGTAGACATCTGCAAGCGCTATTTCCTTGCAAGGAAGTGTCGCATTTACATTCATTTGAAGTGTAGACGAGGAATACATAACACTTCGCAAATCATATTATATCTTACCATGAACATAGAAATGAGATGCGATATCGCGTTTTAAGAAGCATTAGAACTCTATTGCTACGATAGGTAGACATCTGCAAACGCTATTTCCTTGCAAGGAAGTGTCGCATTTACATTCATTTGAAGTGTAGACGAGGTATACATGACACTTCGCAAATCATGTTATATCTTACCATGAAACATAGAAATGAGATGCTATATCGCGTTTTAAGAAGCATTAGAAATCTATTGCTACGATACGTAGACATCTGCAGACGCTATTTCCTAGCAAGGAAGTGTCGCATTTACATTCATTTGAAGTGTAGACGAGAAATACATGACACTTCGCAAATCATATTATATCTTACCATGAAACATAGAAATGAGATGCAATATCTCGTTTTAAGAAGCATTTGAACTCTATTGCTTCGATACGTAGACATCTGCAAGCGCTATTTCCTTGCAAGGAAGTGTCGCATTTACATTCATTTGAAGTGTAGACGAGGAATACATAACACTTCGCAAATCATATTATATCTTACCATGAAACATAGAAATGAGATGCGATATCGCGTTTTAAGAAGCATTAGAACTCTATTGCTACGATAGGTAGACATCTGCAAACGTTATTTCCTTGCAAGGAAGTGTCGCATTTACATTCATTTGAAGTGTAGACGAGGTATACATGACACTTCGCAAATCATATTATATCTTACCATGAAACATAGAAATGAGATGCGATATCGCGTTTCAAGAAGCATTAGAACACTACTGCTATGATACCTAGACATCTGCAGACGCTATTTCCTGGCAAGGAAGTGTCGCATTTACATTCATTTGAAGTGTAGACGAGGAATACATGACACTTCGCAAATCATATTATATCTTACCATGAAACATAGAAATGAGATGCGATATCGCGTTTTAAGAAGCATTAGAACACTATTGCTACGATACCAAGACATCTGCAGACGCTATTTCCTAGCAAGGAAGTGTCGCATTTACAATCATTTGAAGTGTAGACGAGGAATACATGACACTTCGCAAATCATATTATATCTTACCATGAAACATAGAAATGAGATGCGATATCGCGTTTTAAGAAGCATTAGAAATCTATTGCTACGATACGTAGACATCTGCAAATGCTATTTCCTAGCGAGGAAGTGTAGCATTCACATTCATTTGAAGTGTAGACGAGGAATACATAACACTTCGCAAATCATATTATACCTTACCATGAAACATAGAAATGAGATGCGATATCGCGTTTTAAGAATCATAAGAACTCTATTGCTACGATACGTAGACATCTGCAAACGCTATTTCCTTGCAAGGAAGTGTCACATTTACATTCATTTGAATCGTAGACGAGGAATGCATAACACTTCGCAATGAATATAATATCTTATCATGAAACATAGATATGAGATGCAATATCTCGTTTTAAGAAGCATTTGAACACTACTGCTTCGATACGTAGACATCTGCAAGCGCTATTTCCTTGCAAGGAAGTGTCGCATTTACATTCATTTGAAGTGTAGACGAGGAATACATAACACTTCGCAAATCATATTATATCTTACCATGAACATAGAAATGAGATGCGATATCGCGTTTTAAGAAGCATTAGAACTCTATTACTACGATAGGTAGACATCTGCAAACGCTATTTCCTTGCAAGGAAGTGTCGCATTTACATTCATTTGAAGTGTAGACGAGGTATACATGACACTTCGCAAATCATATCATATCTTACCATGAAACATAGAAATGAGATGCGATATCGCGTTTTAAGAAGCATTAGAAATCTATTGCTACGATACGTAGACATCTGCAAACGCTATTTCCTAGCGAGGAAGTGTCGCATTTACATTCATTTGAAGTGTAGACGAGGAATACATGACACTTCGCAAATCATATTATATCTTACCATGAAACATAGAAATGAGATGCGATATCGCGTTTTAAGAAGCATTAGAAATCTATTGCTACGATACGTAGACATCTGCAAACGCTATTTCCTACCGAGGAAGTGTCGCATTTACATTCATTTGAAGTGTAGACGAGGAATACATAACACATCGCAAATCATGTTATATCTTACCATGAAACATAGAAATGAGATGCGATATCGGGTTTTGTGAATCATATGAACTCTATTGCTACGATACGTAGACATCTGCAAACGCTATTTCCTTGCAAGGAAGTGTCGCATTTACATTCATTTGAATCGTAGACGAGGAATGCATAACACTTGGCAATGAATATAATATCTTATCATGAAACATAGATATGAGATGCAATATCTCGTTTTAAGAAGCATTTGAACTCTATTGCTTCGATACGTATACATCTGCAAGCGCTATTTCCTTGCAAGGAAGTGTCGCATTTACATTCATTTGAAGTGTAGACGAGGAATACATAACACTTCGCAAATCATATTATATCTTACCATGAAACATAGAAATGAGATGCGATATCGCGTTTTAAGAAGCATTAGAACTCTATTGCTACGATAGGTAGACATCTGCAAACGCTATTTCCTTGCAAGGAAGTGTCGCATTTACATTCATTTGAAGTGTAGACGAGGTATACATGACACTTCGCAAATCATATTATATCTTACCATGAAACATAGAAATGAGATGCTATATCGCGTTTTAAGAAGCATTAGAAATCTATTTCTACGATACGTAGACATCTGCAGACGCTATATCCTAGCAAGGAAGTGTCGCATTTACATTCATTTGAAGTGTAGACGAGAAATACATGACACTTCGCAAATCATATTATATCTTACCATGAAACATAGAAATGAGATGCAATATCTCGTTTTAAGAAGCATTTGAACTCTATTGCTTCGATACGTAGACATCTGCAAGCGCTATTTCCTTGCAAGGAAGTGTCGCATTTACATTCATTTGAAGTGTAGACGAGGAATACATAACACTTCGCAAATCATATTATATCTTACCATGAAACATAGAAATGAGATGCGATATCGCGTTTTAAGAAGCATTAGAACTCTATTGCTACGATAGGTAGACATCTGCAAACGCTATTTCCTTGCAAGGAAGTGTCGCATTTACATTCATTTGAAGTGTAGACGAGGTATACATGACACTTCGCAAATCATATTATATCTTACCATGAAACATAGAAATGAGATGCGATATCGCGTTTTAAGAAGCATTAGAACACTACTGCTATGATACCTAGACATCTGCAGACGCTATTTCCTAGCGAGGAAGTGTCGCATTCACATTCATTTGAAGTGTAGACGAGGAATACATAACACTTCGCAAATCATATTATACCTTACCATGAAACATAGAAATGAGATGCGATATCGCGTTTTAAGAATCATAAGATCTCTATTGCTACGATACGTAGACATCTGCAAACGCTATTTCCTTGCAAGGAAGTGTCACATTTACATTCATTTGAATCGTAGACGAGGAATGCATAACACTTCGCAATGAATATGATATCTTATCATGAAACATAGATATGAGATGCAATGTCTCGTTTTAAGAAGCATTTGAACACTACTGCTTCGATACGTAGACATCTGCAAGCGCTATTTCCTTGCAAGGAAGTGTCGCATTTACATTCATTTGAAGTGTAGACGAGGAATACATAACACTTCGCAAATCATATTATATCTTACCATGAGACATAGAAATGAGATGCGATATCGCGTTTTAAGAAGCATTAGAACACTACTGCTATGATACCTAGACATCTGCAGACGCTATTTCCTGGCAAGGAAGTGTCGCAATTACATTCATTTGAAGTGTAGACGAGGAATACATAACACATCGCAAATCATGCTATATCTTACCATGAAACATAGAAATGAGATGCGATATCGGGTTTTAAGAATCATATGAACTCTATTGCTACGATACGTAGACATCTGCAAACGCTATTTCCTTGCAAGTAAGTGTCGCATTTACATTCATTTGTAGTGTAGACGAGGTGTACATGACACTTCGCAAATCATATTATATCTTACCATGAAAGATAGAAATGTGATACGATATCGCGTTTTAAGAAGCATTAGAAATCTATTGCTACGATACGTAGACATCTGCAAACGCTATTTCCAAGCGAGGAAGTGTCGCATTTACATTCATTTGAAGTGTAGACGAGGAATACATGACACTTCGCAAATCATATTATATCTTACCATGAAACATAGAAATGAGATGCGATATCGCGTTTTAAGAAGCATTAGAAATCTATTGCTACGATACGTAGACATCTGCAAACGCTATTTCCTAGCGAGGAAGTGTCGCATTTACATTCATTTGAAGTGTAGACGAGGAATACATAACACATCGCAAATCATGTTATATCTTACCATGAAACATAGAAATGAGATGCGATATCGGATTTTAAGAATCATATGAACTCTATTGCTACGATACGTAGACATCTGCAAACGCTATTTCCTTGCAAGGAAGTGTCGCATTTACATTCATTTGAATCGTAGACGAGGAATGCATAACACTTGGCAATGAATATAATATTTTATCATGAAACATAGATATGAGATGCAATATCTCGTTTTAAGAAGCATTTGAACTCTATTGCTTCGATACGTAGACATCTGCAAGCGCTATTTCCTTGCAAGGAAGTGTCGCATTTACATTCATTTGAAGTGTAGACGAGGAATACATAACACTTCGCAAATCATATTATATCTTACCATGAAACATAGAAATGTGATGCGATATCGCGTTTTAAGAAGCATTAGAACTCTATTGCTACGATAGGTAGACATCTGCAAACGCTATTTCCTTGCAAGGAAGTGTCGCATTTACATTCATTTGAAGTGTAGACGAGGTATACATGACACTTCGCAAATCATATTATATCTTACCATGCAACATAGAAATGAGATGCTATATCGCGTTTTAAGAAGCATTAGAAATCTATTGCTACGATACGTAGACATCTGCAGACGCTATATCCTAGCAAGGAGGTGTCGCATTTACATTCATTTGAAGTGTAGACGAGAAATACATGACACTTCGCATATCATATTATATCTTACCATGAAACATAGAAATGAGATGCAATATCTCGTTTTAAGAATCATTTGAACTCTATTGCTTCGATAGGTAGACATCTGCAAGCGCTATTTCCTTGCAAGGAAGTGTCGCATTTACATTCATTTGAAGTGTAGACGAGGAATACATAACACTTCGCAAATCATATTAAATCTTACCATGAAACATAGAAATGAGATGCGATATCGCGTTTTAAGAAGCATTAGAACTCTATTGCTACGATAGGTAGACATCTGCAAACGCTATTTCCTTGCAAGGAAGTGTCGCATTTACATTCATTTGAAGTGTAGACGAGGTATACATGACACTTCGCAAATCATATTATATCTTACCATGAAACATAGAAATGAGATGCGATATCGCGTTTTAAGAAGCATTAGAACACTACTGCTATGATACCTAGACATCTGCAGACGCTATTTCCTAGCGAGGAAGTGTCGCATTCACATTCATTTGAAGTGTAGACGAGGAATACATAACACTTCGCAAATCATATTATACCTTACCATGAAACATAGAAATGAGATGCGATATCGCGTTTTAAGAATCATAAGATCTCTATTGCTACGATACGTAGACATCTGCAAACGCTATTTCCTTGCAAGGAAGTGTCACATTTACATTCATTTGAATCGTAGACGAGGAATGCATAACACTTCGCAATGAATATGATATCTTATCATGAAACATAGATATGAGATGCAATATCTCGTTTTAAGAAGCATTTGAACACTACTGCTTCGATACGTAGACATCTGCAAGCGCTATTTCCTTGCAAGGAAGTGTCGCATTTACATTCATTTGAAGTGTAGACGAGGAATACATAACACTTCGCAAATCATATTATATCTTACCATGAACATAGAAATGAGATGCGATATCGCGTTTTAAGAAGCATTAGATCTCTATTGCTACGATAGGTAGACATCTGCAAACGCTATTTCCTTGCAAGGAAGTGTCGCATTTACATTCATTTGAAGTGTAGACGAGGTATACATGACACTTCGCAAATCATATCATATCTTACCATGAAACATAGAAATGAGATGCAATATCTCGTTTTAAGAAGCATTTGAACTCTATTGCTTCGATACGTAGACATCTGCAAGCGCTATTTCCTTGCAAGGAAGTGTCGCATTTACATTCATTTGAAGTGTAGACGAGGAATACATAACACTTCGCAAATCATATTATATCTTACCATGAAACATAGAAATGAGATGCGACATCGCGTTTTAAGAAGCATTAGAACTCTATTGCTACGATAGGTAGACATCTGCAAACGCTATTTCCTTGCAAGGAAGTGTCGCATTTACATTCATTTGAAGTGTAGACGAGGTATACATGACACTTCGCAAATCATATTATATCTTACCATGAAACATAGAAATGAGATGCGATATCGCGTTTTAAGAAGCATTAGAACACTACTGCTATGATACCTAGACATCTGCAGACGCTATGTCCTGGCAAGGAAGTGTCGCATTTACATTCATTTGAAGTGTAGACGAGGAATACATGACACTTCGCAAATCATATTATATCTTACCATGAAACATAGAAATGAGATGCGATATCGCGTTCTAAGAAGCATTAGAACACTATTGCTACGATACCTAGACATCTGCAGACGCTATTTCCTAGCAAGGAAGTGTCGCATTTACAATCATTTGAAGTGTAGACGAGGAATACATGACACTTCGCAAATCATATTATATCTTACCATGAAACATAGAAATGAGATGCGATATCGCGTTTTAAGAAGCATTAGAAATCTATTGCTACGATACGTAGACATCTGCAAACGCTATTTCCTAGCGAGGAAGTGTCGCATTCACATTCATTTGAAGTGTAGACGAGGAATACATAACACTTCGCAAATCATATTATACCTTACCATGAAACATAGAAATGAGATGCAATATCTCGTTTTAAGAAGCATTTGAACACTACTGCTTCGATACGTAGACATCTGCAAGCGCTATTTCCTTGCAAGTAAGTGTCGCATTTACATTCATTTGAAGTGTAGACGGGGAATACATAACACTTCGCAAATCATATTATATCTTACCATGAAAGATAGAAATGAGATGCGATATCGCGTTTTAAGAAGCATTAGAAATCTATTGCTACGATACGTAGACATCTGCAAACGCTATTTCCTAGCGAGGAAGTATCGCATTCACATTCTTTTGAAGTGTAGACGAGGAATACATAACACTTCGCAAATCATGTTATATCTTACCATGAAACATGGAAATGAGATGCGATATCGCGTTTTAAGAATCATATGAACACTATTGCTACGATACGTAGACATCTGCAAACGCTATTTCCTTGCAAGGAA
Organism: Xylocopa sonorina; assembly: GCF_050948175.1. Lineage (NCBI taxonomy): Eukaryota > Metazoa > Arthropoda > Insecta > Hymenoptera > Apidae > Xylocopa > Xylocopa sonorina. Next base: position 915,106 of record NW_027490206.1, on the reverse strand, counting down.
GTGTCGCATTTACCTTCATTTGAATCGTAGACGAGGAATGCATAACAATTCGCAATGCATATTATACCTTACCATGAAACATCGAAATGAGATGCGACATCGCGTTTTAAGAATCATAAGATCTCTATTGCTACGATACGTAGACATCTGCAAACGCTATTTCCTTGCAAGGAAGTGTCGCATTTACATTCATTTGAATCGTAGACGAGGAATGCATAACACTTCGCAAATCATATTATATCTTACCATGAAACATAGAAATGAGTTGCGATATCGCGTTTTAAGAAGCATTAGAACTCTATTGCTACGATAGGTAGACATCTGCAAACGCTATTTCCTTGCAAGGAAGTGTCGCATTTACATTCATTTGAAGTGTAGACGAGGTATACATGACACTTCGCAAATCATATTGTATCTTACCATAAAACATAGAAATGAGATGCGATATCGCGTTTTAAGAAGCATTAGAACACTACTGCTATGATACCTAGACATCTGCAGACGCTATTTCCTAGGAAGAAAGTGTCGCATTTACATTCATTTGAAGTGTAGACGAGGAATACATGACACTTCGCAAATCATATTATATCTTACCATGAAACATAGAAATGAGATGCGATATCGCGTTTTAAGAAACATTAGAACACTATTGCTACGATACCTAGACATCTGCAGACGCTATTTCCTAGCAAGGATGTGTCGCATTTACATTCATTTGAAGTGTAGACGAGGAATACATGACACTTCGCAAATCATATTATATCTTACCATGAAACATAGAAATGAGATGCGATATCGCGTTTTAAGAAGCATTAGAAATCTATTGCTACGATACGTAGACATCTGCAAACGCTATTTCCTAGCGAGGAAGTGCCGCATTCACATTCATTTGAAGTGTAGACGAGGAATACATAACACATCGCAAATCATGTTATATCTTACCATGAAACATAGAAATGAGATGCGATATCGGGTTTTAAGAATCATATGAACTCTATTGCTACGATACGTAGACATCTGCAAACGCTATTTCCTTGCAAGGAAGTGTCGCATTTACATTCATTTGTAGTGTAGACGAGGTATACATGACACTTCGCAAATCATATTATATCTTACCATGAAAGATAGAAATGAGATGCGATATCGCGTTTTAAGGAGCATTAGAAATCTATTGCTACGATACGTAGATATCTGCAAACGCTATTTCCCTGCAAGGAAGTGTCGCATTTACATTCATTTGAATCGTAGACGAGGAATGCATAACACTTCGCAATGAATATAATATCTTATCATGAAACATAGATATGAGATGCAATATCTCGTTTTAAGAAGCATTTGAACTCTATTGCTTCGATACGTAGACATCTGCAAGCGCTATTTCCTTGCAAGGAAGTGTCGCATTTACATTCATTTGAAGTGTAGACGAGGAATACATAACACTTCGCAAATCATATTATATCTTACCATGAAACATAGAAATGAGATGCGATATCGCGTTTTAAGAAGCATTAGAACTCTATTGCTACGATAGGTAGACATCTGCAAACGCTATTTCCTTGCAAGGAAGTGTCGCATTTACATTCATTTGAAGTGTAGACGAGGTATACATGACACTTCGCAAATCATATTATATCTTACCATGAAACATAGAAATGAGGAGCGATATCGCGTTTCAAGAAGCATTAGAACACTATTGCTACGATACCTAGACATCTGCAGACGCTATTTCCTAGCAAGGAAGTGTCGCATTTACATTCATTTGAAGTGTAGACGAGGAATACATGACACTTCGCAAATCATATTATATCTTACCATGAAACATAGAAATGAGATGCGATATCGCGTTTTAAGAAGCATTAGAAATCTATTGATACGGTACGTAGACATCTGCAAACGCTATTTCCTAGCGAGGAAGTGTCGCATTCACATTCATTTGAAGTGTAGACGAGGAATACATAACACTTCGCAAATCATATTATACCTTACCATGAAACATAGAAATGAGATGCGATATCGCGTTTTAAGAATCATAAGATCTCTATTGCTACGATACGTAGACATCTGCAAACGCTATTTCCTTGCAAGGAAGTGTCACATTTACATTCATTTGAATCGTAGACGAGGAATGCATAACACTTCGCAATGAATATAATATCTTATCATGAAACAAAGATATGAGATGCAATATCTCGTTTTAAGAAGCATTTGAACACTACTGCTTCGATACGTAGACATCTGCAAGCGCTATTTCCTTGCAAGGAAGTGTCGCATTTACATTCATTTGAAGTGTAGACGAGGAATACATAACACTTCGCAAATCATATTATATCTTACCATGTACATAGAAATGAGATGCGATATCGCGTTTTAAGAAACATTAGAACTCTATTGCTACGATAGGTAGACATCTGCAATCGCTATTTCCTTGCAAGGAAGTGTCGCATTTACATTCATTTGAAGTGTAGACGAGGAATACATGACACTTCGCAAATCATATTATATCTTACCATGAAACATAGAAATGAGATGCAATATCTCGTTTTAAGAAGCATTTGAACTCTATTGCTTCGATACGTAGACATCTGCAAGCGCTATTTCCTTGCAAGAAAGTGTCGCATTTACATTCATTTGAAGTGTAGACGAGGAATACATAACACTTCGCAAATCATATTATATCTTACCATGAAACATAGAAATGAGATGCGATATCGCGTTTTAAGAAGCATTAGAACTCTATTGCTACGATAGGTAGACATCTGCAAACGCTATTTCCTTGCAAGGAAGTGTCGCATTTACATTCATTTGAAGTGTAGACGAGGTATACATGACACTTCGCAAATCATATTATATCTTACCATGAAACATAGAAATGAGATGCGATATCGCGTTTTAAGAAGCATTAGGACACTACTGCTATGATACCTAGACATCTGCAGACGCTATTTCCTGGCAAGGAAGTGTCGCATTTACATTCATTTGAAGTGTAGACGAGGAATACATGACACTTCGCAAATCATATTATATCTTACCATGAAACATAGAAATGATATGCGATATCGCGTTTTAAGAAGCATTAGAACACTATTGCTACGATACCTAGACATCTGCAGACGCTATTTCCTAGCAAGGAAGTGTCGCATTTACAATCATTTGAAGTGTAGACGAGGAATACATGACACTTCGCAAATCATATTATATCTTACCATGAAACATAGAAATGAGATGCGATATCGCGTTTTAAGAAGCATTAGAAATCTATTGCTACGATACGTAGACATCTGCAAACGCTATTTCCTAGCGAGGAAGTGTCGCATTCACATTCATTTGAAGTGTAGACGAGGAATACATAACACTTCGCAAATCATACTATACCTTACCATGAAACATAGAAATGAGATGCGATATCGCGTTTTAAGAAGCATTAGAAATCTATTGCTACGATACGTAGACATCTGCAAACGCTATTTCCTAGCGAGGAAGTATCGCATTCACATTCATTTGAAGTGTAGACGAGGAATACATAACACTTCGCAAATCATGTTATATCTTACCATGAAACATGGAAATGAGATGCGATATCGCGTTTTAAGAATCATATGAACACTATTGCTACGATACGTAGACATCTGCAAACGCTATTACCTTGCAAGGAAGCGTCGCATTTACCTTCATTTGAATCGTAGACGAGGAATGCATAACAATTCGCAATGAATATTATACCTTACCATGAAACATCGAAATGAGATGCTACATCGTGTTTTAAGAATCATAAGATCTCTTTTGCTACGATACGTAGACATCTGCAAACGCTATTTCCTTGCAAGGATGTGTCGCATTTACATTCATTTGAATCGTAGACGAGGAATGCATAACACTTCGCAATGAATATAATATCTTATCATGAAACATAGATATGAGATGCAATATCTCGTTTTAAGAAGCATTTGAACTCTATTGCTTCGATACGTAGACATCTGCAAGCGCTATTTCCTTGCAAGGAAGTGTCGCATTTACATTCATTTGAAGTGTAGACGAGGAATACATAACACTTCGCAAATCATATTATATCTTACCATGAAACATAGAAATGAGATGCGATATCGCGTTTTAAGAAGCATTAGAACTCTATTGCTACGATAGGTAGACATCTGCAAACGCTATTTCCTTGCAAGGAAGTGTCGCATTTACATTCATTTGAAGTGTAGACGAGGTATACATGACACTTCGCAAATCATATTATATCTTACCATAAAACATAGAAATGAGATGCGATATCGCGTTTTAAGATGCATTAGAACACTACTGCTATGATACCTAGACATCTGCAGACGCTATTTCCTAGGAAGGAAGTGTCGCATTTACATTCATTTGAAGTGTAGACGAGGAATACATGACACTTCGCAAATCATATTATATCTTACCATGAAACATAGAAATGAGATGCGATATCGCGTTTTAAGGAGCATTAGAACACTATTGCTACGATACCTAGACATCTGCAGACGCTATTTCCTAGCAAGGAAGTGTCGCATTTACATTCATTTGAAGTGTAGACGAGGAATACATGACACTTCGCAAATCATATTATATCTTACCATGAAACATAGAAATGAGATGCGATATCGCGTTTTAAGAAGCATTAGAAATCTATTGCTACGATACGTAGACATCTGCAAACGCTATTTCCTTGCAAGGAAGTGTCGCATTTACATTCATTTGAATCGTAGACGAGGAATGCATAACACATCGCAATGAATATAATATCTTATCATGAAACATAGATATGAGATGCAATATCTCGTTTTAAGAAGCATTTGAACTCTATTGCTTCGATACGTAGACATCTGCAAGCGCTATTTCCTTGCAAGGAAGTGTCGCATTTACATTCATTTGAAGTGTAGACGAGGAATACATAACACTTCGCAAATCATATTATATCTTACCATGAAACATAGAAATGAGTTGCGATATCGCGTTTTAAGAAGCATTAGAACTCTATTGCTACGATAGGTAGACATCTGCAAACGCTATTTCCTTGCAAGGAAGTGTCGCATTTACATTCATTTGAAGTGTAGACGAGGTATACATGACACTTCGCAAATCATATTGTATCTTACCATAAAACATAGATATGAGATGCGATATCGCGTTTTAAGAAGCATTAGAACACTACTGCTATGATACCTAGACATCTGCAGACGCTATTTCCTAGGAAGGAAGTGTCGCATTTACATTCATTTGAAGTGTAGACGAGGAATACATGACACTTCGCAAATCATATTATATCTTACCATGAAACATAGAAATGAGATGCGATATCGCGTTTTAAGGAGCATTAGAACACTATTGCTACGATACCTAGACATCTGCAGACGCTATTTCCTAGCAAGGAAGTGTCGCATTTACATTCATTTGAAGTGTAGACGAGGAATACATGACACTTCGCAAATCATATTATATCTTACCATGAAACATAGAAATGAGATGCGATATCGCGTTTTAAGAAGCATTAGAAATCTATTGCTACGATACGTAGACATCTGCAAACGCTATTTCCTTGCAAGGAAGAGTCGCATTTACATTCATTTGAATCGTAGACGAGGAATGCATAACACATCGCAATGAATATAATATCTTATCATGAAACATAGATATGAGATGCAATATCTCGTTTTAAGAAGCATTTGAACTCTATTGCTTCGATACGTAGACATCTGCAAGCGCTATTTCCTTGCAAGGAAGTGTCGCATTTACATTCATTTGAAGTGTAGACGAGGAATACATAACACTTCGCAAATCATATTATATCTTACCATGAAACATAGAAATGAGTTGCGATATCGCGTTTTAAGAAGCATTAGAACTCTATTGCTACGATAGGTAGACATCTGCAAACGCTATTTCCTTGCAAGGAAGTGTCGCATTTACATTCATTTGAAGTGTAGACGAGGTATACATGACACTTCGCAAATCATATTGTATCTTACCATAAAACATAGATATGAGATGCGATATCGCGTTTTAAGAAGCATTAGAACACTACTGCTATGATACCTAGACATCTGCAGACGCTATTTCCTAGGAAGGAAGTGTCGCATTTACATTCATTTGAAGTGTAGACGAGGAATACATGACACTTCGCAAATCATATTATATCTTACCATGAAACATAGAAATGAGATGCGATATCGCGTTTTAAGAAGCATTAGAACACTATTGCTACGATACCTAGACATCTGCAGACGCTATTTCCTAGCAAGGAAGTGTCGCATTTACATTCATTTGAAGTGTAGACGAGGAATACATGACACTTCGCAAATCATATTATATCTTACCATGAAACATAGAAATGAGAAGCGATATCGCGTTTTAAGAAGCATTAGAAATCTATTGCTACGATACGTAGACATCTGCAAACGCTATTTCCTAGCGAGGAAGTGTCGCATTCACATTCATTTGAAGTGTAGACGAGGAATACATAACACATCGCAAATCATGTTATATCTTACCATGAAACATAGAAATGAGATGCGATATCGGGTTTTAAGAATCATATGAACTCTATTGCTACGATACGTAGACATCTGCAAACGCTATTTCCTTGCAAGGAAGTGTCGCATTTACATTCATTTGTAGTGTAGACGAGGTATACATGACACTTCGCAAATCATATTATATCTTACCATGAAAGATAGAAATGAGATGCGATATCGCGTTTTAAGAAGCATTAGAAATCTATTGCTACGATACGTAGACATCTGCAAACGCTATTTCCTAGCGAGGAAGTATCGCATTCACATTCATTTGAAGTGTAGACGAGGAATACATAACACTTCGCAAATCATATTATATCTTACCATGAAACATAGAAATGAGATGCGATATCGCGTTTTAAGAAGCATTAGAACTCTATTGCTACGATAGGTAGACATCTGCAAACGCTATCTCCTTGCAAGGAAGTGTCGCATTTACCTTCATTTGAATCGTAGACGAGGAATGCATAACAATTCGCAATGAATATTATACCTTACCATGAAACATCGAAATGAGATGCGACATCGCGTTTTAAGAATCATAAGATCTCTATTGCTACGATACGTAGACATCTGCAAACGCTATTTCCCTGCAAGGAAGTGGTGCATTTACATTCATTTGAATCGTAGACGAGGAATGCATAACACTTCGCAATGAATATAATATCTTATCATGAAACATAGATATGAGATGCAATATCTCGTTTTAAGAAGCATTTGAACTCTATTGCATCGATACGTAGACATCTGCAAGCGCTATTTCCTTGCAAGGAAGTGTCGCATTTACATTCATTTGAAGTGTAGACGAGGAATACATAACACTTCGCAAATCATATTATATCTTACCATGAAACATAGAAATGAGATGCGATATCGCGTTTTAAGAAGCATTAGAACTCTATTGCTACGATAGGTAGACATCTGCAAACGCTATCTCCTTGCAAGGAAGTGTCGCATTTACATTCATTTGAAGTGTAGACGAGGTATACATGACACTTCGCAAATCATATTATATCTTACCATGAAACATAGAAATGAGATGCGATATCGCGTTTCAAGAAGCATTAGAACACTATTGCTACGATACCTAGACATCTGCAGACGCTATTTCCTAGCAAGGAAGTGTCGCATTTACATTCATTTGAAGTGTAGACGAGGAATACATGACACTTCGCAAATCATATTATATCTTACCATGAAACATAGAAGTGAGATGCGATATCGCGTTTTAAGAAGCATTAGAAATCTATTGCTACGATACGTAGACATCTGCAAACGCTATTTCCTAGCGAGGAAGTGTCGCATTCACATTCAATTGAAGTGTAGACGAGGAATACATAACACTTCGCAAATCATATTATACCTTACCATGAAACATAGAAATGAGATGCGATATCGCGTTTTAAGAATCATAAGATCTCTATTTCTACGATACGTAGACATCTGCAAACGCTATTTCCTTGCAAGGAAGTGTCACATTTACATTCATTTGAATCGTAGACGAGGAATGCATAACACTTCGCAATGAATATAATATCTTATCATGAAACATAGATATGAGATGCAATATCTCGTTTTGAGAAGCATTTGAACACTACTGCTTCGATACGTAGACATCTGCAAGCGCTATTTCCTTGCAAGGAAGTGTCGCATTTACATTCATTTGAAGTGTAGACGAGGAATACATAACACTTCGCAAATCATATTATATCTTACCATGTACATAGAAATGAGATGCGATATCGCTTTTTAAGAAGCATTAGAAATCTATTGCTACGATATGTAGACATCTGCAAACGCTATTTCCTAGCGAGGAAGTATCGCATTCACATTCATTTGAAGTGTAGACGAGGAATACATAACACTTCGCAAATCATGTTATATCTTTCCATGAAACATGGAAATGAGATGCGATATCGCGTTTTAAGAAACATATGAACACTATTGCTACGATACGTAGACATCTGCAAACGCTATTTCCTTGCAAGGAAGCGTCGCATTTACCTTCATTTGAATCGTAGACGAGGAATGCATAACAATTCGCAATGAATATTATACCTTACCATGAAACATCGAAATGAGATGCTACATCGTGTTTTAAGAATCATAAGATCTCTATTGCTACGATACGTAGACATCTGCAAACGCTATTTCCTTGCAAGGAAGTGTCGCATTTACATTCATTTGAATCGTAGACGAGGAATGCATAACACTTCGCAAATCATATTATATCTTAGCATGTACATAGAAATGAGATGCGATATCGCGTTTTAAGAAACATTAGAACTCTATTGCTACGATAGGTAGACATCTGCAAACGCTATTTCCTTGCAAGGAAGTGTCGCATTTACATTCATTTGAATCGTAGACGAGGAATGCATAACACTTCGCAAATCATATTATATCTTAGCATGTACATAGAAATGAGATGCGATATCGCGTTTTAAGAAACATTAGAACTCTATTGCTACGATAGGTAGACATCTGCAAACGCTATTTCCTTGCAAGGAAGTGTCGCATTTACATTCATTTGAAGTGTAGACGAGGAATACATGACACTTCGCAAATCATATTATATCTTACCATGAAACATAGAAATGAGATGCAACATCTCGTTTTAAGAAGCATTTGAACTCTATTGCTTCGATACGTAGACATCTGCAAGCGCTATTTCCTTGCAAGAAAGTGTCGCATTTACATTCATTTGAAGTGTAGACGAGGAATACATAACACTTCGCAAATCATATTATATCTTACCATGAAACATAGAAATGAGATGCGATATCGCGTTTTAAGAAGCATTTGAACTCTATTGCTTCGATACGTAGACGTCTGCAAGCGCTATTTCCTTGCAAGGAAGTGTCGCATTTACATTCATTTGAAGTGCAGACGAGGAATACATAACACTTCGCAAATCATATTATATCTTACCATGAAACATAGAAATGAGATGCGATATCGCGTCTTAAGGAGCATTAGAAAGCTATTGCTACGATACGTAGACATCTGCAAACGCTATTTCCTTGCAAGGAAGTGTCGCATTTACATTCGTTTGAAGTGTAGAGGAGGAGTACATAACACTTCTCAAATCATATTACATCTTACCATGAAACATAGAAATGAGATGCGATATCGCGTTTTAAGAAGCATTAGAACTCTATTGATACGACACCTAGACATCTGCAGACGCTATTTCCTAGCAAGGAAGTGTCGTATTTACGTTCATTTGAAGTGGATACGAGGAATACATGACACTTCGCAAATCATATTATATCTTACCATGAAACATAGAAATGAGATGCGATGTCCCGTTTTAAGAAGCATTAGAAAGCTATTGCTACGAAACGTAGACTTCTGCAAACGCTATTTCCTAGCGAGGAAGTATCGCTTTCACATTCATTTGAAGTGTAGACGAGGAATACATAACACTTCGCAAATCATGTTATATCTTACCATGAAACATAGAAATGAGATGCGATATCGCTTTTTAAGAATCATATGAACTCTATTGCTACGATACGTAGACATCTGCAATCGCTATTACCTTGCAAGGAAGTGTCGCATTTACTTTCATTTGAATCGTAGACGAGGAATGCATAACACTTCGAAATGAATATTACATCTACCATGAAACATAGAAATGAGATGCGATATCGCGCTTTAAGAAGCATTAGAAATCTATTGCTACGATACGTAGATATCTGCAAACGCTATTTCCTAGCGAGGAAGTGTCGCATTCACATTAATTTGAAGTGCAGACGAGGAATACGTTACACTTCGCAAATCATATTATATCTTACCATGAAACATAGAAATGAGATGCGATATCGCGTTTTAAGAATCATAAGAACTCTATTGCAACGATACGTAGACATCTGCAATCGCTATTTCCTCGCAAGAAGTGCCGCATTTACATTCATTTGAAGTGTAGAGGAGGAGTACATAACACTTCTCAAATCATATTACATCTTACCATGAAACATTGAAATGAGATGCGATATCGCGTTTTAAGGAGCATTAGAACTCTATTGCTACGATACGTAGACATCTGCAATCGCTATTTCCTTGCAAGAAAGTGTCGCATTTACATTCATTTGAAGTGTAGAGGAGGAATACATAACACTTCGCAAATCATATTACATCTTACCATGAAACATAGAAATGAGATGCGATATCGCGTTTTAAGAATCATATGAACTCTATTGCTACGATACCTAGACATCTGCAGACGCTACTTCCTAGCAAGGAAGTGTCGCATTTACATTCATTTGAAGTGCATACGAGGAATACATGACACTTCGCAAATCATATTATATCTTACCATGAAACATAGAAATGAGATGCGATATCCCGTTTTAAGAAGCATTAGAGAGCTATTGCTACGAAACGTAGACTTCTGCAAACGCTATTTCCTAGCGAGGAAGTATCGCTTTCACATTCATTTGAAGTGTAGACGAGGAATACATAACACTTCGCAAATCATGTTATATCTTACCATGAAACATAGAAATGAGATGCGATATCGCGTTTTAAGAATCATATGAACTCTATTGCTACGATACGTAGACATCTGCAATCGCTATTACCTTGCAAGGAAGTGTCGCATTTACTTTCATTTGAATCGTAGACGAGGAATGCATAACACTTCGAAATGTATATTCCATCTACCATGAAACATAGAAATGAGATGCGATATCGCGCTTTAAGAAGCATTAGAAATCTATTGCTACGATACGTAGACATCTGCAAACGCTATTTCCTAGCGAGGAAGTGTCGCATTCACATTCATTTGAAGTGTAGACGAGGAATACATGACACTTCGCAAATCATATTATATCTTACCATGAAACATAGAAATGAGATGCGATATCGCGTCTTAAGAAGCATTAGAAAGCTATTGCTACGATACGTAGACATCTGCAAACGCTATTTCCTTGCAAGGAAGTGTCGCATTTACATTCATTTGAAGTGTAGAGGAGGAGTACATAACTCTTCTCAAATCATATTACATCTTACCATGAAACATAGAAATGAGATGCGATATCGCGTTTTAAGAAGCATTAGAACTCTATTGCTACGACACCTAGATATCTGCAGACGCTATTTCCTAGCAAGGAAGTGTCGCATTTACGTTCATTTGAAGTGGATACGAGGAATACATGACACTTCGCAAATCATATTATATCTTACCATGAAACATAGAAATGAGATGCGATATCCCGTTTTAAGAAGCATTAGAAAGCTATTGCTACGAAACGTAGACTTCTGCAAACGCTATTTCCTAGCGAGGAAGTATCGCTTTCACATTCATTTGAAGTGTAGACGAGGAATACATAACACTTCGCAAATCATGTTTTATCTTACCATGAAACATAGAAATGAGATGCGATATCGCGTTTTAAGAATCATATGAACTCTATTGCTACGATACGTAGACATCTGCAATCGCTATTACCTTGCAAGGAAGTGTCGCATTTACTTTCATTTGAATCGTAGACGAGGAATGCATAACACTTCGAAATGAATATTACATCTACCATGAAACATAGAAATGAGATGCGATATCCCGTTTTAAGAAGCATTAGAAAGCTATTGCTACGAAACGTAGACTTCTGCAAACGCTATTTCCTAGCGAGGAAGTATCGCTTTCACATTCATTTGAAGTGTAGACGAGGAATACATAACACTTCGCAAATCATGTTATATCTTACCATGAAACATAGAAATGAGATGCGATATCGCGTTTTAAGAATCATATGAACTCTATTGCTACGATACGTAGACACCTGCAATCGCTATTACCTTGCAAGGAAGTGTCGCATTTACTTTCATTTGAATCGTAGACGAGGAATGCATAACACTTCGAAATGAATATTACATCTACCATGAAACATAGAAATGAGATGCGATATCGCGCTTTAAGAAGCATTAGAAATCTATTGCTACGATACGTAGACATCTGCAAACGCTATTTCCTAGCGAGGAAGTGTCGCATTCACATTCATTTGAAGTGTAGACGAGGAATACATGACACTTCGCAAATCATATTACATCTTACCATGAAACATAGAAATGAGATGCGATATCGCGTTTTAAGAATCATATGAACTCTATTGCTACGATACCTAGACATCTGCAGACGCTATTTCCTAGCAAGGAAGAGTGGCATTTACATTCATTTGAAGTGCATACGAGGAATACATGACACTTCGCAAATCATATTATATCTTACCATGAAACATAGAAATGAGATGCGATATCCCGTTTTAAGAAGCATTAGAAAGCTATTGCTACGAAACGTAGACTTCTGCAAACGCTATTTCCTAGCGAGGAAGTATCGCTTTCACATTCATTTGAAGTGTAGACGAGGAATACATAACACTTCGCAAATCATGTTATATCTTACCATGAAACATAGAAATGAGATGCGATATCGCGTTTTAAGAATCATATGAACTCTATTGCTACGATACTTAGACATCTGCAATCACTATTACCTTGCAAGGAAGTGTCGCATTTACTTTCATTTGAATCGTAGACGAGGAATGCATAACACTTCGAAATGAATATTACATCTACCATGAAACATAGAAATGAGATGCGATATCGCGCTTTAAGAAGCATTAGAAATCTATTGCTACGATACGTAGACATCTGCAAACGCTATTTCCTAGCGAGGAAGTGTCACATTCACATTCATTTGAAGTGTAGACGAGGAATGCATGACACTTCGCAAATCATATTATATCTTACCATGAAACATAGAAATGAGATGCGATATCGCGTCTTAAGAAGCATTAGAAAGCTATTGCTACGATACGTAGACATCTGCAAACGCTATTTCCTTGCAAGGAAGTGTCGCATTTACATTCATTTGAAGTGTAGAGGAGGAGTACATAACACTTCTCAAATCATATTACATCTTACCATGAAACATAGAAATGAGATGCGATATCGCGTTTTAAGAAGCATTAGAACTCTATTGCTACGACACCTAGACATCTGCAGACGCTATTTCCTAGCAAGGAAGTGTCGCATTTACGTTCATTTGAAGTGGATACGAGGAATACATGACACTTCGCAAATCATATTATATCTTACCATGAAACATAGAAATGAGATGCGATATCCCGTTTTAAGAAGCATTAGAAAGCTATTGCTACGAAACGTAGACTTCTGCAAACGCTATTTCCTAGCGAGGAAGTATCGCTTTCACATTCATTTGAAGTGTAGACGAGGAATACATAACACTTCGCAAATCATGTTATATCTTACCATGAAACTTAGAAATGAGATGCGATATCGCGTTTTAAGAATCATATGAACTCTATTGCTACGATACGTAGACATCTGCAATCGCTATTACCTTGCAAGGAAGTGTCATATTTACTTTCATTTGAATCGTAGACGAGGAATGCATAACACTTCGAAATGAATATTACATCTACCATGAAACATAGAAATGAGATGCGATATCGCGCTTTAAGAAGCATTAGAAATCTATTGCTACGATACGTAGACATCTGCAAACGCTATTTCCTAGCGAGGAAGTGTCGCATTCACATTAATTTGAAGTGCAGACGAGGAATACGTGACACTTCGCAAATCATATTATATCTTACCATGAAACATAGAAATGAGATGCGATATCGCGTTTTAAGAATCATAAGAAATCTATTGCAACGATACGTAGACATCTGCAATCGCTATTTCCTCGCAAGAAGTGCCGCATTTACATTCATTTGAAGTGTAGAGGAGGAGTACATAACACTTCTCAAATCATATTACATCTTACCATGAAACATAGAAATGAGATGCGATATCGCGTTTTAAGAAGCATTAGAACTCTATTGCTACGATACGTAGACATCTGCAATCGCTATTTCCTTGCAAGGAAGTGTCGCATTTACATTCATTTGAAGTGTAGAGGAGGAATACATAACACTTCGCAAATCATATTACATCTTACCATGAAACATAGAAATGAGATGCGATATCGCGTTTTAAGAATCATATGAACTCTATTGCTACGATACCTAGACATCTGCAGACGCTATTTCCTAGCAAGGAAGTGTGGCATTTACATTCATTTGAAGTGCATACGAGGAATACATGACACTTCGCAAATCATATTATATCTTACCATGAAACATAGAAATGAGATGCGACATCCCGTTTTAAGAAGCATTAGAAAGCTATTGCTACGAAACGTAGACTTCTGCAAACGCTATTTCCTAGCGAGGAAGTATCGCTTTCACATTCATTTGAAGTGTAGACGAGGAATACATAATACTTCGCAAATCATGTTATATCTTACCATGAAACATAGAAATGAGATGCGATATCGCGTTTTAAGAATCATATGAACTCTATTGCTACGATACGTAGACATCTGCAATCGCTATTACCTTGCAAGGAAGTGTCGTATTTACTTTCATTTGAATCGTAGACGAGGAATGCATAACACTTCGAAATGAATATTACATCTACCATGAAACATAGAAATGAGATGCGATATCGCGCTTTAAGAAGCATTAGAAATCTATTGCTACGATACGTAGACATCTGCAAACGCTATTTCCTAGCAAGGAAGTGTCGCATTTACTTTCATTTGAATCGTAGACGAGGAATGCATAACACTTCGAAATGAATATTACATCTACCATGAAACATAGAAGTGAGATGCGATATCGCGCTTTAAGAAGCATTAAAAATCTATTGCTACGATACGTAGACATCTGCAAACGCTATTTCCTAGCGAGGAAGTGTCGCATTCACATTCAATTGAAGTGTAGACGAGGAATACATAACACTTCGCAAATCATATTATACCTTACCATGAAACATAGAAATGAGATGCGATATCGCGTTTTAAGAATCATAAGAACTCTATTGCAACGATACGTAGACATCTGCAAACGCTATTTCCTTTCAAGGAAGTGTCGCATTTACATTCATTTGAAGTGTAGAGGAGGAGTACATAACACTTCTCAAATCATATTACATCTTACCATGAAACATAGAAATGAGATGCGATATCGCGTTTTAAGAAGCATTAGAACTCTATTGCTACGATACCTAGACATCTGCAGACGCTATTTCCTTGCAAGGAAGTGTCGCATTTACATTCATTTGAAGTGTAGAGGAGGAATACATAACACTTCGCAAATAATATTACATCTTACCATGAAACATAGAAATGAGATGCGATATCGCGTTTTAAGAATCATATGAACTCTATTGCTACGATACCTACACATCTGCAGACGCTATTTCCTAGCAAGGAAGTGTCGCATTTACATTCATTTGAAGTGCATACGAGGAATACATGACACTACGCAAATCATATTATATCTTACCATGAAACATAGAAATGAGATGCGATATCCCGTTTTAAGAAGCATTAGAAAGCTATTGCTACGAAACGTAGACTTCTGCAAACGCTATTTCCTAGCGAGGAAGTATCGCTTTCACATTCATTTGAAGTGTAGACGAGGAATACATAACACTTCGCAAATCATGTTATATCTTACCATGAAACATAGAAATGAGATGCGATATCGCGTTTTAAGAATCATATGAACTCTATTGCTACGATACGTAGACATCTGCAATCGCTATTACCTTGCAAGGAAGTGTCGCATTTACTTTCATTTGAATCGTAGACGAGGAATGCATAACACTTCGAAATGAATATTACATCTACCATGAAACATAGAAATGAGATGCGATATCGCGCTTTAAGAAGCATTAGAAATCTATTGCTACGATACGTAGACATCTGCAAACGCTATTTCCTAGCGAGGAAGTGTCGCATTCACATTCATTTGAAGTGTAGACGAGGAATGCATGACACTTCGCAAATCATATTATATCTTACCATGAAACATAGAAATGAGATGCGATATCGCGTCTTAAGAAGCATTAGAAAGCTATAGCTACGATACGTAGACATCTGCAAACGCTATTTCCTTGCAAGGAAGTGTCGCATTTACATTCATTTGAAGTGTAGAGGAGGAGTACATAACACTTCTCAAATCATATTACATCTTACCATGAAACATAGAAATGAGATAAGATATCGCGTTTTAAGAAGCATTAGAACTCTATTGCTACGACACCTAGACATCTGCAGACGCTATTTCCTAGCAAGGAAGTGTCGCATTTACGTTCATTTGAAGTGGATACGAGGAATACATGACACTTCGCAAATCATATTATATCTTACCATGAAACATAGAAATGAGATGCGATATCCCGTTTTAAGAAGCATTAGAAAGCTATTGCTACGAAACGTAGACTTCTGCAAACGCTATTTCCTAGCGAGGAAGTATCGCTTTCACATTCATTTGAAGTGTAGACGAGGAATACATGACACTTCGCAAATCATATTATATGTTACCATGAAACATAGAAATGAGATGCGATATCGCGTTTTAAGAATCATATGAACTCTATTGCTGCGATACGTAGACATCTGCAAACGCTATTTCCTTGCAAGGAAGTGCCGCATTTACCTTCATTTGAATCGTAGACGAGGAATGCATAACAATTCGCAATGAATATTATACCTTACCATGAAACATCGAAATGAGATGCGATATCGCGTGTTAAGAATCATAAGATCTCTATTGCTACGATACGTAGACATCTGCAAACGCTATTTCCTTGCAAGGAAGTGTCGCATTTACATTCATTTGAATCGTTGACGAGGAATGCATAACACTTCGCAATGAATATAATATCTTATCATGAAACATAGATATGAGATGCAATATCTCGTTCTAAGAAGCATTTGAACTCTATTGCTTCGATACGTAGACATCTGCAAGCGCTATTTCCTTGCAAGGAAGTGTCGCATTTACATTCATTTGAAGTGTAGAGGAGGAGTACATAACACTTCTCAAATCATATTACATCTTACCATGAAACATAGAAATGAGATGCGATATCGCGTTTTAAGAAGCATTAGAACTCTATTGCTACGACACCTAGACATCTGCAGACGCTATTTCCTAGCAAGGAAGTGTCGCATTTACGTTCATTTGAAGTGGATACGAGGAATACATGACACTTCGCAAATCATATTATATCTTACCATGAAACATAGGAATGAGATGCGATATCCCGTTTTAAGAAGCATTAGAAAGCTATTGCTACGAAACGTAGACTTCTGCAAACGCTATTTCCTAGCGAGGAAGTATCGCTTTCTCATTCATTTGAAGTGTAGACGAGGAATACATAACACTTCGCAAATCATGTTATATCTTACCATGAAACGTAGAAATGAGATGCGATATCGCGTTTTAAGAATCATATGAACTCTATTGCTACGATACGTAGACATCTGCAATCGCTATTACCTTGCAAGGAAGTGTCGCATTTACTTTCATGTGAATCGTAGACGAGGAATGCATAACACTTCGAAATGAGTATTACATCTACCATGAAACATAGAAATGAGATGCGATATCGCGTTTTAAGAAGCATTAGAACTCTATTGCTACGACACCTAGACATCTGCAGACGCTATTTCCTAGCAAGGAAGTGTCGCATTTACGTTCATTTGAAGTGGATACGAGGAATACATGACACTTCGCAAATCATATTATATCTTACCATGAAACATAGAAATGAGATGCGATATCCCGTTTTAAGAAGCATTAGAAAGCTATTGCTACGAAACGTAGACTTCTGCAAACGCTATTTCCTAGCGAGGAAGTATCGCTTTCACATTCATTTGAAGTGTAGACGAGGAATACATGACACTTCGCAAATCATATTATATGTTACCATGAAACATAGAAATGAGATGCGATATCGCGTTTTAAGAATCATATGAACTCTATTGCTGCGATACGTAGACATCTGCAAACGCTATTTCCTTGCAAGGAAGTGCCGCATTTACCTTCATTTGAATCGTAGACGAGGAATGCATAACAATTCGCAATGAATATTATACCTTACCATGAAACATCGAAATGAGATGCGATATCGCGTGTTAAGAATCATAAGATCTCTATTGCTACGATACGTAGACATCTGCAAACGCTATTTCCTTGCAAGGAAGTGTCGCATTTACATTCATTTGAATCGCTGACGAGGAATGCATAACACTTCGCAATGAATATAATATCTTATCATGAAACATAGATATGAGATGCAATATCTCGTTCTAAGAAGCATTTGAACTCTATTGCTTCGATACGTAGACATCTGCAAGCGCTATTTCCTTGCAAGGAAGTGTCGCATTTACATTCATTTGAAGTGTAGAGGAGGAGTACATAACACTTCTCAAATCATATTACATCTTACCATGAAACATAGAAATGAGATGCGATATCGCGTTTTAAGAAGCATTAGAACTCTATTGCTACGACACCTAGACATCTGCAGACGCTATTTCCTAGCAAGGAAGTGTCGCATTTACGTTCATTTGAAGTGGATACGAGGAATACATGACACTTCGCAAATCATATTATATCTTACCATGAAACATAGGAATGAGATGCGATATCCCGTTTTAAGAAGCATTAGAAAGCTATTGCTACGAAACGTAGACTTCTGCAAACGCTATTTCCTAGCGAGGAAGTATCGCTTTCACATTCATTTGAAGTGTAGACGAGGAATACATAACACTTCGCAAATCATGTTATATCTTACCATGAAACATAGAAATGAGATGCGATATCGCGTTTTAAGAATCATATGAACTCTATTGCTACGATACGTAGACATCTGCAATCGCTATTACCTTGCAAGGAAGTGTCGCATTTACTTTCATGTGAATCGTAGACGAGGAATGCATAACACTTCGAAATGAATATTACATCTACCATGAAACATAGAAATGAGATGCGATATCGCGCTTTAAGAAGCATTAGAAATCTATTGCTACGATACGTAGACATCTGCAAACGCTATTTCCTAGGGAGGATGTGTCGCATTCACATTAATTTGAAGTACAGACGAGGAATACGTGACACTTCGCAAATCATATTATATCTTACCATGAAACATAGAAATGAGATGCGATATCGCGTTTTAAGAATCATAAGAACTCTATTGCAACGATACGTAGACATCTGCAATCGCTATTTCCTCGCAAGAAGTGCCGCATTTACATTCATTTGATGTGTAGAGGAGGAGTACATAACACTTCTCAAATCATATTACATCTTACCACGAAACATAGAAATGAGATGCGATATCGCGTTTTAAGTATCATAAGAACTCCATAGCTACGATACGTAGACATCTGCAAACGCTATTTCCTTGCGAACAAGTGTCGCATTTACATTCGTTTGAATCGTAGACGAGGAATGCATAACACTTCGCAATGAATATTATATCTTATCATGAAACATAGATATGAGATGCAATATCTCGTTTTAAGAAGCATTTGAACTCAGTTGCTACGATACCTAGACATCTGCAGACGCTATTTCCTAGCATGGAAGTGTAGCATTTACATTCATTTGAAGTGTAGACGAGGAATACATGACACTTCGCAAATAATATTATATCTTACCATGAAACATAGAAATGAGATGCGATATCGCGTCTTAAGAAGCATTAGAAAGATATTGCTACGATACGTAGACACCTGCAAACGCTATTTCCTTGCAAGGAAGTATCGCTTTCACATTCATTTGAAGTGTAGACGAGGAATACATAACACTTCGCAAATCATGTTATATCTTACCATGAGACATAGAAATGAGATGCGATATCGCGTTTTAAGAATCATATGAACTCTATTGCTACGATACGTAGACATCGGCAATCGCTATTACCTTGCAAGGAAGTGCCGCATTTACTTTCATTTGAATCGTAGACGAGGAATGCATAACACTTCGAAATGAATATTACATCTACCATGAAACATAGAAATGAGATGCGATATCGCGCTTTAAGAAGCATCAGAAATCTATTGCTACGATACGTAGACATCTGCAAACGCCATTTCCTAGCGAGGATGTGTCGCATTCACATTAATTTGAAGTGCAGACGAGGAATACGTGACACTTCGCAAATCATATTATATCTTACCATGAAACATAGAAATGGGATGCGATATCGCGTTTTAAGTAGCATTAGATACCTATTGCTACGATAGGTAGACATTTGCAAACGCTATTTCCTAGCGAGGAAGTATCGCATTTACATTCATTTGAAGTGTAGAGGAGGAATACATAACACTTCGCAAATCATGTTATATCTTACCATGAAACATAGAAATGAGATGCGATATCGCGTTTTAAGAATCATATGAACTCTATTGCTACGATAAGTAGACATCTGCAATCGCTATTTCCTCGCAAGAAGTGCCGCGTTTACATTCATTTGAAGTGTAGACGAGGAATACATAACACTTCGCAAATCATATTATATTTTACCATGAAACATAGAAATGAGATGCGATATCGCGTTTTAAGAAGCATTGGAACACTATTGCTACGATAGGCAGACATTTGCAAACGCAATTTCCTTGCAGGGAAGTGTCCATTTACATTCATTTGAAGTGTAGAGGGGGAATACATAACACATCGCAAGTCATATTACATCTTACCATGAAACATAGAAATGAGATGCGATATCCCGTTTTAAGAAGCATTAGAAAGCTATTGCTACGAAACGTTGATATCTGCAAACGCTATTTCCTAGCGAGGAAGTGTCGCATTTACATTCAGTTGAAGTGAGACGAGGAATACATGACACTTCGCAAATCATATTATATCTTACCATGAAAGATAGAAATGAGATGCGATATCGCGTTTTAAGAAGCATTAGAAAGCTATTGCTACGATACGTAGACATCTGCAATCGCTATTTCCTTGCAAGGAAGTGTCGCATTTACGTTCATTTGAATCGAAGACGAGGAATGCATAACACTTCGCAATGAATATTATATCTTATCATGAAACATAGATATGTGAAGCAATATCTCGTTTTAAGAAGCATTTGAACCCTATTGCTTCGATACGTAGAAATCTGCAAACGCTATTTCCTTGCAAGGAAGTGTCGCATTTACATTCATTTGAAGTGTAGAGGAGGAATACATAACTCCTCGCAAATCATATTACATCTTACCATGAAACATAGAAATGAGATGCGATATCGCGTTTTAAGAAGCATTAGAAAGCTATTGCTACGAAACGTAGACTTCTGCAAACGCTATTTCCTAGCGAGTAAGTATCGCTTTCACATTCATTTGAAGTGTAGACGAGGAATACATAACACTTCGCAAATCATGTTATATCTTACTATGAAACATAGAAATGAGATGCGATATCGCGTTTTAAGAATCATATGAACTCTATTGCTACGATACGTAGACATCTGCAAACGCTATTTCCTAGCGAGGAAGTGTCGCATTCACATTCATTTGAAGTGTAGACGAGGAATGCATAACACGTCGCAATGAATATTATATCTTACCATGAAACATAGAAATGGGATGCGATATCGCGTTTTAAGAAGCATTAGATAACTATTGCTACGATAGGTAGACATTTGCAAACGCTATTTCCTAGCGAGGAAGTATCGCATTTACATTCATTTGAAGTGTAGAGGAGGAATACATAACACTTCGCAAATCATGTTATATCTTACCATGAAACATAGAAATGAGATGCGATATCGCGTTTTAAGAAGCATTAGTACTCTATTGCTACGATACCTAGACATCTGCAGAGGCTATTTCCTAGCAAGGAAGTGTCGCATTTACATTCATTTGAAGTGTAGACGAGGAATACATGACACTTCGCAAATCATATTATATCTTACCATGAAACATAGAAATGAGATGCGGTATCGCGTTTTAAGAAGCATTAGAACACTATTGCTACGATAGGTAGACATCTGCAAACGCTATTTCCTTGCGAACAAGTGGCGCATTTACATTCGTTTGAATCGTAGACGAGGAATACATAACACTTCGCAAATCATGTTATATCTTACCATGAAACATAGAAATGAGATGCAATATCGCGTTTTAAGAATCATCTGAACTCTATTGCTACGATACGTAGACATCTGCAATCGCTATTTCCTTGCAAGGATGTGTCGCATTTACGTTCATTTGAATCGTAGACGAGGAATGCATAACACTTCGCAATGAATATTACATCTTACCATGCAACATAGAAATGAGATGCGATATCGCGCTTTAAGAAGCATTAGAAAGCTATTGCTACGATACGTAGACATCTGCAAACGCTATTTCCTAGCGAGGAAGTATCACATTCACATTCATTTGAAGTGTAGACGAGGAATACATAACACTTCGCAAATCATGTTGTATCTTACCATGAAACATAGAAATGAGATGCGATATCGCGTTTTAAGAATCATATGAACTCTATTGCTACGATATGTAGACATCTGCAATCGTTATTTCCTTGCAAGGAAGTGTCGCATTTACTTTCATTTGAATCGTAGACGAGGAATGCATAACACTTCGCAATGAATATTATATCCTATCATGAAACATAGAAATGGGGTGCAATATCGCGTTTTAAGAATCATAAGAACTCTATTGCTACGATACCTAGATATCTGCAGACGCTATTTCCTTGCAAGGAAGTGTCGCATTTACATTCATTTTAAGTGTAGACGAGGAATACATAGCACTTCGCAAATCATATTATATCTTACCGTGAAACATAGAAATGAGATGCGATATAGCGTTTTAAGTATCATAAGAACTCCATTGCTACGATACGTAGACATCTGCAAACGCTATTTCCTTGCGAACAAGTGTCGCATTTACATTCGTTTGAATCGTAGACGAGGAATGCATAACACTTCGCAAATCATGTTATATCTTACCATGAAACATAGAAATGAGATGCGATATCGCGTTTTAAGAATCATATGAACTCTATTGCTACGATACGTAGACATCTTCAATCGCTATTACCTTGCAAGGAAGTGTCGCATTTACTTTCATTTGAATCGTAGACGAGGAATGCATAACACTTCGAAATGAATATTACATCTACCATGAAACATAGAAATGAGATGCGATATCGCGCTTTAAGATGCATTAGAAATCTATTGCTACGATACGTAGACATCTGCAAACGCTATTTCCTAGCGAGGAAGTGTCGCATTCACATTCATTTGAAGTGTAGACGAGGAATACATGACACTTCGCAAATCATATTATATCTTACCATGAAACATAGAAATGTGATGCGATATCGCGTTTTAAGGATCATAAGAACTCTATTGCTACGGTACGTAGACATCTGCTAACGCTATGTCCTTGCAAGGAAGTGTCGCATTCACATTCATTTGAAGTGTAGACGAGGAATACATAACACTTCGCTAATCATGTTATATCTTACCATGAAACATAGAAATGAGATGCGATATCCCGTATTAAGAAGCATTAGAAAGCTATTGCTACGAAACGTAGATATCTGCAAACGCTATTTCTTTGGAAGGAAGTGTCGCATTTACATTCATTTGAAGTGTAGACGAGGAATACATAACACTTCGCAAATCATATTACATCTTACCATGAAACATAGAAATGAGATGCGATATCGCGTTTTAAGAAGCATTAGAAAGATATTGCTACGATACGTAGACAACTGCAAACGCTATTTCCTTGCAAGGAAGTGTCGCATTTACATTCATTTGAATCGTAGACGAGGAATGCATAACACTTCGCAATGAATATTATATCTTATCATGAAACATAGATATGAGATGCGATATCGCGCCTTAAGAAGCATTAGAAAGCTATAGCTACGATACGTAGACATCTGCAAACGCTATTTCCTAGCGAGGAAGTATCGCATTCACATTCATTTGAAGTGTAGACGAGGAATACATAACACTTCGCAAATCATGTTATATCTTACTATGAAACATAGAAATGAGATGCGATATCGCGTTTTAAGAATCATACGAACTCTATTGCTACGATACGTAGACATCTGCAAACGCTATTTCCTAGCGAGGAAGTGTCGCATTCACATTCATTTGAAGTGTAGTCGAGGAATACATGACACTTCGCAAATCATATTATATCTTACCATGAAACATAGAAATGAGATGCGATATCGCGTTTTAAGAATCATATGAACTCTATTGCTACGATAGGCACACATCTGCAATCGTTATTTCCTTGCAAGGAAGTGTCGCATTTACTTTCATTTGAATCGTAGACGAGGAATGCATAACACTTCGCAATGAATATTATATCTTATCATGAAACATAGAAATGGGGTGCAATATCGCGCTTTAAGAATCATAAGAACTCTAGTGCTAAGATACCTAGACATCTGCAGACGCTATTTCCTTGCAAGGAAGTGTCGCATTTACATTCATTTTAAGTGTAGACGAGGAATACATAACACTTCGCAAATCATATTACATCTTACCATGAAACATAGAAATGAGATGCGATATCGCGTTTTAAGAAGCATTACAACTCTATTGCTACGATACCTAGACATCTGCAGACGCTATTTCCTAGCAAGGAAGTGTCGCATTTACATTCATTTGAAGTGTAGACGAGAAATATATGACACTTCGCAAATCATGTTATATCTTACCATGAAACATAGAAATGAGATGCGATATCGCGTTTTAAGAAGCATTAGAAAGATATTGCTACGATACGAAGACATCTGCAATCGCTACTTGCTTGCAAGGAAGTGTCGCATTTACTTTCATTTGAATCGTAGACGAGGAATGCATAACACTTCGCAATAAATATTACATCTTACCACGGAACATAGAAATGAGATGCGATATCGCGTTTTAAGAAGCATTAGAAAGCTATTGGTACGATACCTAGACATCTGCAGACGCTATTTCCTAGCGAGAAAGTATCGCATTCATATTCATTTGAAGTGTAGACGTGGAATACATAACAATTCGCAAATCATGTTATATCTTACAATGAAACATAGAAATGAGATGCGATATCGCGTTTTAAGAAGCATTAGAAAGCTATTGCTACGATACGTAGACATCTGCAAACGCTATTTCCTAGCGAGGAAGTATCGCATTCACATTCATTTGAAGTGTAGACGAGGAATACATAACACTTCGCAAATCATGTTATATCTTACCATGGAACATAGAAATGAGATGCGATATCGCGTTTTAAGTATCATAAGAACTCCATTGCTACGATACGTAGACATCTGCAAACTCTATTTCCTTGCAAGCAAGTGTCGCATTTACATTCGTTTGAATCGTAGACGAGGAATGCATAACACTTCGCAATGAATATTATATCTTATCACGAAACATAGATATGAGATGCAATATCTCGTTTTAAGAAGCATTTCAACTCAGTTGCTACGATACCTAGATATCTGCAGACGCTATTTCCTAGCAAGGAAGTATCACATTCACATTCATTTGAAGTGTAGACGAGGAATACATAACACTTCGCAAATCATGTTGTATCTTACCATGAAACATAGAAATGAGATGCGATATCGCGTTTTAAGAATCATATGAACTCTATTGCTACGATATGTAGACATCTGCAATCGTTATTTCCTTGCAAGGAAGTGTCGCATTTACTTTCATTTGAATCGTAGACGAGGAATGCATAACACTTCGCAATAAATATTACATCTTACCACGGAACATAGAAATGAGATGCGATATCGCGTTTTAAGAAGCATTAGAAAGCTATTGGTACGATACCTAGACATCTGCAGACGCTATTTCCTAGCGAGAAAGTATCGCATTCATATTCATTTGAAGTGTAGACGTGGAATACATAACAATTCGCAAATCATGTTATATCTTACAATGAAACATAGAAATGAGATGCGATATCGCGTTTTAAGAAGCATTAGAAAGCTATTGCTACGATACGTAGACATCTGCAAACGCTATTTCCTAGCGAGGAAGTATCGCATTCACATTCATTTGAAGTGTAGACGAGGAATACATAACACTTCGCAAATCATGTTATATCTTACCATGGAACATAGAAATGAGATGCGATATCGCGTTTTAAGTATCATAAGAACTCCATTGCTACGATACGTAGACATCTGCAAACTCTATTTCCTTGCAAGCAAGTGTCGCATTTACATTCGTTTGAATCGTAGACGAGGAATGCATAACACTTCGCAATGAATATTATATCTTATCACGAAACATAGATATGAGATGCAATATCTCGTTTTAAGAAGCATTTCAACTCAGTTGCTACGATACCTAGATATCTGCAGACGCTATTTCCTAGCAAGGAAGTGTCGCATTTACATTCATTTGAAGTGTATAGGAGGAGTACATAACACTTCTCAAATCATATTACATCTTACCATGAAACATAGAAATGAGATGCGATATCGCGTTTTAAGTATCATAAGAACTCCATTGCTACGATACCTAGACATCTGCAGACGCTATTTCCTTGCAAGGAAGTGTCGCATTTACATTCATTTGAAGTGTATAGGAGGAGTACATAAC
This sequence comes from Xylocopa sonorina, assembly GCF_050948175.1. Lineage (NCBI taxonomy): Eukaryota > Metazoa > Arthropoda > Insecta > Hymenoptera > Apidae > Xylocopa > Xylocopa sonorina. Next base: position 888,113 of record NW_027490206.1, on the reverse strand, counting down.
ACTTTTCAAATCATATTACATCTTACCATGAAACATAGAAATGAGATGCGATATCGCGTCTTAAGAAGCATTAGAAAGCTATTGCTACGATACGTAGACACCTGCAAACGCTATTTCCTTGCAAGGAAGTGCCGCATTTACATTCATTTGAAGTGTAGAGGAGGAGTACATAACACTTCTCAAATCATATTACATCTTACCATGAAACATAGAAATGAGATGCGATATCGCGTTTTAAGAAGCATTAGATATCTATTGCTACGATACGTAGACATCTGCAAACGCTATTTCTTTGGAAGGAAGTGTCGCATTTACATTCATTTGAAGTGTAGACGAGGAATACATAACACTTCGCAAATCATATTATATCTTACCATGAAACATAGAAATGAGATGCGATATCGCGTTTTAAGAAGCATTAGAAAGCTATTGCTACGATACGTAGACATCTGCAGCCGCTATTTCCTTGCGAGGAAGTATCGCATTCACATTCATTTGAAGTGTAGACGAGGAATACATAACACTTCGCAAATCATGTTATATCTTACCATGAAACATAGAAATGAGATGCGATATCGCGTTTTAAGAAGCATTAGAAAGCTATTGCTACGATACGTAGACATCAGCAAGCGCTGTTTCCTTGCGAACAAGTCGCGCATTTACATTCGTTTGAATCGTAGACGAGGAATACATAACACTTCGCAAATCATGTTATATCTTACCATGAAACATAGAAATGAGATGCGATATCGCGTTTTAAGAATCATCTGAACTCTATTGCTACGATAGGTAGCCATCTGCAAACGCTATTTCCTTGCAAGGAAGTGTCGCATTTACATTCATATGAAGTGTAGACGAGGAATACATAACACTCCGCAAATCATATTATATCTTACTATGAAACATAGAAATGAGATGCGATATTGTGTTTTGAGAAGCATTAGAACTCTATCGCTACGATACCTAGACATCTGCAGACGCTATTTCCTTTCAATGAAGTGTCGCATTTACATTCATATGAAGTGTAGACGAGGAATACATAACACTTCGCAAATCATATTATATCTTCCTATGAAACATAGAGATGAGATGCGATTGTGTGTTCAGAGAAGCATTAGAACACTAGCGCTACGATACCTAGACATCTGCAGACGCTATTTCCTTTCAAGGAAGTGTCGCATTTACATTCATTTGAAGTGTAGAGGAGGAATACATAACACTTCGCAAATCATATTACATCTTACCATGAAACATAGAAATGAGATGCGATATCGCGTTTTAAGAAGCATTAGAACCCTATTGCTACGATACCTAGACATCTGCAAACGCTATTTCCTAGCAAGGAAGTGTCGCATTTACATTCATTTGAAGTGTAGACGAGGAACACATGACACTTCGCAAATCATATTATATCTTACCATGAAACATAGAAATGAGATGCGATATCGCGTTTTAAGAAGCACTAGAACTCTATCGCTGCGATACCTAGACATCTGCAGACGCTATTTCCTTTCAAGGAAGTGTCGCATTTACATTCATTTGAAGTGTAGAGGAGGAATACATAACACTTCGCAAATCATATTACATCTTACCATGAAACATAGAAATGAGATGCGATATCGCGTTTTAAGAATCATATGAACTCTATTGCTACGATACGTAGACATCTTCAAACGCTATTTCCTTGCAAGGAAGTGTCGCATTTACATTCGTATGAAGTGTTGACGAGGAATACATGACACTTCGCAAATCATATTATATCTTACCATGAAACATAGAAATGTGATGCGATATCGCGTTTTAAGAAGCATTAGAAATCTATTGCTACGATACGTAGACATCTGCAAACGCTATTTCTTTGCAAGGAAGTGTCGCATTTACATTCATTTGAAGTGTAGACGAGGAATACATAGCACTTCGCAAATCTTATTATATCTTACCATGAAACATAGAAATGAGATGCGATATGGCGTTTTAAGAAGCATTAGAACTCAATTGCTACTATGGGTAGACATCTGCAAACGCTATTTCCTTGCAAGGAAGTGTCGCATTTACATTCATATGAAGTGTAGACGAGGAATACATAACACTTCGCAAATTATATTATATCTTCCTATGATACATAGAGATGAGATGCAATATTGTGTTCTGAGAAGCATTAGAACCCTATCGCTACGATACCTAGACATCTGCAGACGCTATTTCCTTTCAAGGAAGTGTCGCATTTACATTCATTTGAAGTGTAGAGGAGGAATACATAACACTTCGCAAATCATATTACATCTTACCATGAAACATAGAAATGAGATGCGATATCGCGTTTTAAGAAGCATTAGAACCCTATTGCTACGATACCTAGACATCTGCAGACGCTATTACCTAGCAAGGAAGTGTCGCATTTACATTCATTTGAAGTGTAGACGAGGAACACATGACACTTCGCAAATCATATTATATCTTACCATGAAACATAGAAATGAGATGCGATATCGCGTTTTAAGAAGCACTAGAACTCTATCGCTACGATACCTAGACATCTGCAGACGCTATTTCCTTTCAAGGAAGTGTCGCATTTACATTCATTTGAAGTGTAGAGGAGGAATACATAACACTTCGCAAATCATATTACATCTTACCATGAAACATAGAAATGAGATGCGATATCGCGTTTAAGAAGCATTAGAACTCTATTGCTACGATACCTTGACATCTGCAGACGCTATTTCCTAGCAAGGAAGTGTCGCATTTACATTCATTTGAAGTGTAGACGAGGAATACATGACACTTCGCAAATCATATTATATCTTACCATGAAACATAGAAATGAGATGCGATATCGCGTTTTAAGAAGCATTAGAATGCTATTGCTACGATACGTAGACATCTGCAAACGCTATTTCCTAGCGAGGAAGTATCGCATTCACATTCATTTGAAGTGTAGACGAGGAATACATAACACTTCGCAAATCATATTATATCTTACCATGAAACATAGAATTGAGATGCGATATCGCGTTTTAAGAAGCATTAGAACTCTATTGCTACGATAGGTAGATATCTGCAAACGCTATTTCCTTGCAAGGAAGTGTCGCATTTACATTCGTATGAAGTGTTGACGAGGAATACATGACACTTCGCAAATCATATTATATCTTACCATGAAACATAGAAATGTGATGCGATATCGCGTTTTAAGAAGCATTAGAAATCTATTGCTACGATACGTAGACATCTGCAAACGCTGTTTCTTTGCAAGGAAGTGTCGCATTTACATTCATTTGAAGTGTAGACGAGGAATACATAGCACTTCGCAAATCTTATTATATCTTACCATGAAACATAGAAATGAGATGCGATATGGCGTTTTATGAAGCATTAGAACTCAATTGCTACTATAGGTAGACATCTGCAAACGCTATTTCCTTGCAAGGAAGTGTCGCATTTACATTCATATGAAGTGTAGACGTGGAATACATAACACTTCGCAAATCACATTATATCTTCCTATGATACATAGAGATGAGATGCAATATTGTGTTCTGAGAAGCATTAGAACTCTATCGCTACGATACCTAGACATCTGCAGACGCTATTTCCTTTCAAGGAAGTGTCGCATTTACATTCATTTGAAGTGTAGAGGAGGAATACATAACACTTCGCAAATCATATTACATCTTACCATGAAACATAGAAATGAGATGCGATATCGCGTTTTAAGAAGCATTAGAACCCTATTGCTACGATACCTAGACATCTGCAGACGCTATTACCTAGCAAGGAAGTGTCGCATTTACATTCATTTGAAGTGTAGACGAGGAACACATGACACTTCGCAAATCATATTATATCTTACCATGAAACATAGAAATGAGATGCGATATCGCGTTTTAAGAATCATAAGAACTCTATTGCTACGATACGTAGAAATCTGCAAACGCTATTTCCTTGCAAAGAAGTGTCGCATTTACATTCATTTGAAGTGTAGACAAGGAATACATAACACTTCGCAAATCATATTATATCTTACCGTGAAACATAGAAATGAGATGCGATATCGCGTTTTAAGGATCATATGAACTCTATTGCTACGATACGTACACATCTGCAAACGCTATTTCCTTGCAAGGAAGTGTCGCATTTACATTCATTTGAAGTGTAGGCGTGGAATACATAACACTTCGCAAATTATATAATATCTTACCATGAAACATAGAAATGAGATGCGATATCGCGTTTTAAGAAGCATTAGAACTCTATAGCTACGATACCTAGACATCTGCAGACGCTATTTCCTAGCAAGGAAGTGTCGCATTTACATTCATTTGAAGTGTACACGAGGAATACATGACACTTCGCAAATCATATTATATCTTACCATGAAACTTAGAAATGAGATGCGATATCGCGTTTTAAGAAGCATTAGAACACTATTGCTACGATACCTAGACATCTGCAGACGCTATTTCCTAGCAAGGAAGTGTCGCATTTACATTCATTTGAAGTGTAGACGATGAATACATGACACTTCGCAAATCATATTAGATCTTACCATGAAACATAGAAATGAGGAGCGAAATCGCGTTTAAAGAAGCATTAGAACACTATTGCTTCGATACCTAGACATCTGCGGACGCTATTTCCTTGCAAGGAAGTGTCGCATTTACATTCATTTGAAGTGTAGACGAGGAATACATGACACTTCGCAAATCATATTATATCTTACCATGAAACATAGAAATGAGATGCGATATCGCGTTTTAAGAAGCATTAGAACACTATTGCTACGATACCTAGACATCTGCAAACACTATTTCCTTGCAAGGAAGTGTCGCATTTACATTCATTTGAAGTGTAGGCGTGGAATACATAACACTTCGCAAATTATATAATATCTTACCATGAAACATAGAAATGAGATGCGATATCGCGTTTTAAGAAGCATTAGAACTCTATTGCTACGATAGGTAGATATCTGCAAACGCTATTTCCTTGCAAGGAAGTGTCGCATTTACATTCGTATGAAGTGTTGACGAGGAATACAAGACACTTCGCAAATCATATTATATCTTACCATGAAACATAGAAATGTGATGCGATATCGCGTTTTAAGAAGCATTAGAAATCTATTGCTACGATACGTAGACATCTGCAAACGCTATTTCTTTGCAAGGAAGTGTCGCATTTACATTCATTTGAAGTGTAGACGAGGAATACATAGCACTTCGCAAATCTTATTATATCTTACCATGAAACATAGAAATGAGATGCGATATGGCGTTTTAAGAAGCATTAGAACTCAATTGCTACTATGGGTAGACATCTGCAAACGCTATTTCCTTGCAAGGAAGTGTCGCATTTACATTCATATGAAGTGTAGACGAGGAATACATAACACTTCGCAAATTATATTATATCTTCCTATGATACATAGAGATGAGATGCAATATTGTGTTCTGAGAAGCATTAGAACTCTATCGCTACGATACCTAGACATCTGCAGACGCTATTTCCTTTCAAGGAAGTGTCGCATTTACATTCATTTGAAGTGTAGAGGAGGAATACATAACACTTCGCAAATCATATTACATCTTACCATGAAACATAGAAATGAGATGCGATATCGCGTTTTAAGAAGCATTAGAACCCTATTGCTACGATACCTAGACATCTGCAGACGCTATTACCTAGCAAGGAAGTGTCGCATTTACATTCATTTGAAGTGTAGACGAGGAACACATGACACTTCGCAAATCATATTATATCTTACCATGAAACATAGAAATGAGATGCGATATCGCGTTTTAAGAATCATAAGAACTCTATTGCTACGATACGTAGAAATCTGCAAACGCTATTTCCTTGCAAGGAAGTGTCGCATTTACATTCATTTGAAGTGTAGACAAGGAATACATAACACTTCGCAAATCATATTATATCTTACCGTGAAACATAGAAATGAGATGCGATATCGCGTTTTAAGGATCATATGAACTCTATTGCTACGATACGTACACATCTGCAAACGCTATTTCCTTGCAAGGAAGTGTCGCATTTACATTCATTTGAAGTGTAGGCGTGGAATACATAACACTTCGCAAATTATATAATATCTTACCATGAAACATAGAAATGAGATGCGATATCGCGTTTTAAGAAGCATTAGAACTCTATAGCTACGATACCTAGACATCTGCAGACGCTATTTCCTAGCAAGGAAGTGTCGCATTTACATTCATTTGAAGTGCAGACGAGGAATACGTGACACTTCGCAAATCATATTATATCTTACCATGAAACATAGAAATGAGATGCGATATCGCGTTTTAAGAAGCATTAGAACACTATTGCTACGATACCTAGACATCTGCAGACGCTATTTCCTAGCAAGGAAGTGTCGCATTTACATTCACTTGAAGTGTAGACGAGGAATACATTACACTTCGCAAATCATATTATATCTTACCATGAAACATAGAAATGAGATGCGATATCGCGTTTTAAGAAGCATTAGAAATCTATTGCTACGATACGTAGACATCTGCAAACGCTATTTCCTTGCAAGGAAGTGTCGCATTTACATTCATTTGAAGTGTAGGCGAGGAATACATAACAGTTCGCAAATCATATTATATCGTACCATGAAACATAGAAATGAGATGCGATATGGCGTTTTAAGAAGCATTGGAACCCTATTGCTACGATACGTAGACATCTGCAGACGCTATTTCCTAGCAAGGAAGTGTCGCATTTACATTCATTTGAAGTGTACACGAGGAATACATGACACTTCGCAAACCATATTATATCTTACCATGAAACTTAGAAATGAGATGCGATATCGCGTTTTAAGAAGCATTAGAACACTATTGCTACGATACCTAGACATCTGCAGACGCTATTTCCTAGCAAGGAAGTGTCGCATTTACATTCATTTGAAGTGTAGACGATGAATACATGACACTTCGCAAATCATATTAGATCTTACCATGAAACATAGAAATGAGGAGCGAAATCGCGTTTAAAGAAGCATTAGAACACTATTGCTTCGATACCTAGACATCTGCAGACGCTATTTCCTTGCAAGGAAGTGTCGCATTTACATTCATTTGAAGTGTAGACGAGGAATACATGACACTTCGCAAATCATATTATATCTTACCATGAAACATAGAAATGAGATGCGATATCGCGTTTTAAGAAGCATTAGAACACTATTGCTACGATACCTAGACATCTGCAAACACTATTTCCTTGCAAGGAAGTGTCGCATTTACATTCATTTGAAGTGTAGGCGTGGAATACATAACACTTCGCAAATTATATAATATCTTACCATGAAACATAGAAATGAGATGCGATATCGCGTTTTAAGAAGCATTAGAACTCTATAGCTACGATACATAGACATCTGCAGACGCTATTTCCTAGCAAGGAAGCGTCGCATTTACATTCATTTCAAGTGCAGACGAGGAATACGTGACACTTCGCAAATCATATTATATCTTACCATGAAACATAGGAATGAGATGCGATATCGTGTTTTAAGAAGCATTAGAACACTATTGCTACGATACCTAGATATCTGCAGACGCTATTTCCTAGCAAGGAAGTGTCGCATTTACATTCATTTGAAGTGTAGACGAGGAATACATGACACTTCGCAAATCATATTATATCTTACCATGAAACATAGAAATGAGATGCGATATCGCGTTTTAAGAAGCATTAGAAATCTATTGCTACGATACGTAGACATCTGCAAACGCTATTTCCTTGCAAGGAAGTGTCGCATTTACACTCATTTGAAGTGTAGGCGAGGAATACATAACACTTCGCAAATTATATAACATCTTACCATGAAACATAGAAATGAGATGCGATATCGCGTTTTAAGAAACATTAGAAATCTATTGCTACGATGAGTTGACATCTGCAAACGCTACTTCCTAGCGAGGAAGTGTCGCATTTACATTCATTTCAAGTGTAGACGAGGAATACATGACACTTCGCAACCATATTATATCTTACCATGAAACATAGAAATGAGATGCGATATCGCGTTTTAAGAAGCATTAGAACTCTATTGCTGCGATACGTAGACATCTGCAGACGCTATTTCCTAGCAAGGAAGTGTCGCATTTACATTCATTTGAAGTGTACACGAGGAATACATGACACTTCGCAAATCATATTATATCTTACCATGAAACATAGAAATGGGGTGCGATATCGCCTTTTAAGAAGCATTAGAACACTACTGCTACGATACCTAGACAGCTGCAAACGCTATTTCCTTGCAAGGAAGTGTCGCATTTACATTCATCTGAAGTGTAGGCGTGGAATACATAACACTTCGCAAATTATATAATATCTTACCATGAAACATAGAAATGAGATGCGATATCGCGTTTTAAGAAGCATTAGAACACTACTGCTACGATACCTAGACAGCTGCAGACGCTATTTCCTAGCAAGGAAGTGTCGCATTTACATTCATTTGAAGTGTAGACGAGGAATACATGACACTTCGCAAATCATATTGTATCTTACCATGAAACGTAGAAATGAGATGCGATATCGCGTTTTAAGAAGCATTAGAACTCTATTGCTACGATAGGTAGACATCTGCAAACGCTATTTCCTTGCAAGGAAGTGTCGCATTTACATTCATTTGAAGTGTAGACGAGGAATACATGGCACTTCGCAAATCATATTATATCTTACCATGAAACATAGAAATGAGATGCGATATCGCGTTTTAAGAATCATAAGAACTCTATTTCTACGATACGTACACATCTGCAAACGCTATTTCCTTGCAAGGAAGTGTCGCATTTACATTCATTTGAAGTGTAGACGAGGAATACATAACACTTCGCAAATCATATTATATCTTACCATGAAACATAGAAATGAGATGCGATATTGTGTTTTGAGAAGCATTAGAACTCTATCGCTACGATACCTAGACATCTGCCGACGCTATTTCCTTCCAAGGAAGTGTCGCATTTACATTCATTTGAAGTGTAGACGAGGAATACATGACACTTCGCAAATCATATTATATCTTACCATGAAACATAGAAATGAGATGCGATATCGCGTTTTAAGAATCATATGAACTCTATTGCTACGATACGTACACATCTGCAAACGCTATTTCCTTGCAAGGAAGTGTCGCATTTACATTCATTTGAAGTGTAGACGAGGAATACATGACACTTCGCAAATCATATTATATCTCACCATGAAACATAGTAATGAGGTGCGATATCGTGCTTTAAGAAGCATTTGAACTCTATCGCTACGATACCTAGACATCTGCAGACGCTATTTCCTTTCAAGGAAGTGTCGCATTTACATTCATTTGAAGTGTAGAGGAGGAATACATAACACTTCGCAAATCATATTACATCTTACCATGAAACATAGAAATGAGATGCGATATCGCGTTTTAAGAAGCATTAGAACTCTATTGCTACGATACCTTGACATCTGCAGACGCTATTTCCTAGCAAGGAAGTGTCGCATTTACATTCATTTGAAGTGTAGACGAGGAATACATGACACTTCGCAAATCATAATATATCTTACCATGAAACATAGAAATGAGATGCGATATCGCGTTTTAAGAAGCATTAGAATGCTATTGCTACGATACGTAGACATCTGCAAACGCTATTTCCTAGCGAGGAAGTATCGCATTCACATTCATTTGAAGTGTAGACGAGGAATACATAACACTTCGCAAATCATATTATATCTTACCATGAAACATAGAATTGAGATGCGATATCGCGTTTTAAGAAGCATTAGAACTCTATTGCTACGATAGGTAGATATCTGCAAACGCTATTTCCTTGCAAGGAAGTGTCGCATTTACATTCGTATGAAGTGTTGACGAGGAATACATGACACTTCGCAAATCATATTATATCTTACCATGAAACATAGAAATGTGATGCGATATCGCGTTTTAAGAAGCATTAGAAATCTATTGCTACGATACGTAGACATCTGCAAACGCTGTTTCTTTGCAAGGAAGTGTCGCATTTACATTCATTTGAAGTGTAGACGAGGAATACATAGCACTTCGCAAATCTTATTATATCTTACCATGAAACATAGAAATGAGATGCGATATGGCGTTTTAAGAAGCATTAGAACTCAATTGCTACTATAGGTAGACATCTGCAAACGCTATTTCCTTGCAAGGAAGTGTCGCATTTACATTCATATGAAGTGTAGACGTGGAATACATAACACTTCGCAAATCACATTATATCTTCCTATGATACATAGAGATGAGATGCAATATTGTGTTCTGAGAAGCATTAGAACTCTATCGCTACGATACCTAGACATCTGCAGACGCTATTTCCTTTCAAGGAAGTGTCGCATTTACATTCATTTGAAGTGTAGAGGAGGAATACATAACACTTCGCAAATCATATTACATCTTACCATGAAACATAGAAATGAGATGCAATATCGCGTTTTAAGAAGCATTAGAACCCTATTGCTACGATACCTAGACATCTGCAGACGCTATTACCTAGCAAGGAAGTGTCGCATTTACATTCATTTGAAGTGTAGACGAGGAACACATGACACTTCGCAAATCATATTATATCTTACCATGAAACATAGAAATGAGATGCGATATCGCGTTTTAAGAATCATAAGAACTCTATTGCTACGATACGTAGAAATCTGCAAACGCTATTTCCCTTGCAAGAAGTGTCGCATTTACATTCATTTGAAGTGTAGACAAGGAATACATAACACTTCGCAAATCATATTATATCTTACCGTGAAACATAGAAATGAGATGCGATATCGCGTTTTAAGGATCATATGAACTCTATTGCTACGATACGTACACATCTGCAAACGCTATTTCCTTGCAAGGAAGTGTCGCATTTACATTCATTTGAAGTGTAGGCGTGGAATACATAACACTTCGCAAATTATATAATATCTTACCATGAAACATAGAAATGAGATGCGATATCGCGTTTTAAGAAGCATTAGAACTCTATAGCTACGATACCTAGACATCTGCAGACGCTATTTCCTAGCAAGGAAGTGTCGCATTTACATTCATTTGAAGTGCAGACGAGGAATACGTGACACTTCGCAAATCATATTATATCTTACCATGAAACATAGAAATGAGATGCGATATCGCGTTTTAAGAAGCATTAGAACACTATTGCTACGATACCTAGACATCTGCAGACGCTATTTCCTAGCAAGGAAGTGTCGCATTTACATTCACTTGAAGTGTAGACGAGGAATACATTACACTTCGCAAAATCATATTATATCTTACCATGAAACATAGAAATGAGATGCGATATCGCGTTTTAAGAAGCATTAGAAATCTATTGCTACGATACGTAGACATCTGCAAACGCTATTTCCTTGCAAGGAAGTGTCGCATTTACATTCATTTGAAGTGTAGGCGAGGAATACATAACAGTTCGCAAATCATATTATATCTTACCATGAAACATAGAAATGAGATGCGATATGGCGTTTTAAGAAGCATTGGAACCCTATTGCTACGATACGTAGACATCTGCAGACGCTATTTCCTAGCAAGGAAGTGTCGCATTTACATTCATTTGAAGTGTACACGAGGAATACATGACACTTCGCAAACCATATTATATCTTACCATGAAACTTAGAAATGAGATGCGATATCGCGTTTTAAGAAGCATTAGAACACTATTGCTACGATACCTAGACATCTGCAGACGCTATTTCCTAGCAAGGAAGTGTCGCATTTACATTCATTTGAAGTGTAGACGATGAATACATGACACTTCGCAAATCATATTAGATCTTACCATGAAACATAGAAATGAGGAGCGAAATCGCGTTTAAAGAAGCATTAGAACACTATTGCTTCGATACCTAGACATCTGCAGACGCTATTTCCTTGCAAGGAAGTGTCGCATTTACATTCATTTGAAGTGTAGACGAGGAATACATGACACTTCGCAAATCATATTATATCTTACCATGAAACATAGAAATGAGATGCGATATCGCGTTTTAAGAAGCATTAGAACACTATTGCTACGATACCTAGACATCTGCAAACACTATTTCCTTGCAAGGAAGTGTCGCATTTACATTCATTTGAAGTGTAGGCGTGGAATACATAACACTTCGCAAATTATATAATATCTTACCATGAAACATAGAAATGAGATGCGATATCGCGTTTTAAGAAGCATTAGAACTCTATAGCTACGATACCTAGACATCTGCAGACGCTATTTCCTAGCAAGGAAGCGTCGCATTTACATTCATTTCAAGTGCAGACGAGGAATACGTGACACTTCGCAAATCATATTATACCTTACCATGAAACATAGGAATGAGATGCGATATCGTGTTTTAAGAAGCATTAGAACACTATTGCTACGATACCTAGACATCTGCAGACGCTATTTCCTAGCAAGGAAGTGTCGCATTTACATTCATTTGAAGTGTAGACGAGGAATACATGACACTTCGCAAATCATATTATATCTTACCATGAAACATAGAAATGAGATGCGATATCGCGTTTTAAGAAGCATTAGAAATCTATTGCTACGATACGTAGACATCTGCAAACGCTATTTCCTTGCAAGGAAGTGTCGCATTTACACTCATTTGAAGTGTAGGCGAGGAATACATAACACTTCGCAAATTATATAACATCTTACCATGAAACATAGAAATGAGATGCGATATTGTGTTTTGAGAAGCATTAGAACTCTATCGCTACGATACCTAGACATCTGCCGACGCTATTTCCTTCCAAGGAAGTGTCGCATTTACATTCATTTGAAGTGTAGACGAGGAATACATGACACTTCGCAAATCATATTATATCTTACCATGAAACATAGAAATGAGATGCGATATCGCGTTTTAAGAATCATATGAACTCTATTGCTACGATACGTACACATCTGCAAACGCTATTTCCTTGCAAGGAAGTGTCGCATTTACATTCATTTGAAGTGTAGACGAGGAATACATGACACTTCGCAAATCATATTATATCTCACCATGAAACATAGTAATGAGGTGCGATATCGTGCTTTAAGAAGCATTTGAACTCTATCGCTACGATACCTAGACATCTGCAGACGCTATTTCCTTTCAAGGAAGTGTCGCATTTACATTCATTTGAAGTGTAGAGGAGGAATACATAACACTTCGCAAATCATATTACATCTTACCATGAAACATAGAAATGAGATGCGATATCGCGTTTTAAGAAGCATTAGAACTCTATTGCTACGATACCTTGACATCTGCAGACGCTATTTCCTAGCAAGGAAGTGTCGCATTTACATTCATTTGAAGTGTAGACGAGGAATACATGACACTTCGCAAATCATAATATATCTTACCATGAAACATAGAAATGAGATGCGATATCGCGTTTTAAGAAGCATTAGAATGCTATTGCTACGATACGTAGACATCTGCAAACGCTATTTCCTAGCGAGGAAGTATCGCATTCACATTCATTTGAAGTGTAGACGAGGAATACATAACACTTCGCAAATCATATTATATCTTACCATGAAACATAGAATTGAGATGCGATATCGCGTTTTAAGAAGCATTAGAACTCTATTGCTACGATAGGTAGATATCTGCAAACGCTATTTCCTTGCAAGGAAGTGTCGCATTTACATTCGTATGAAGTGTTGACGAGGAATACATGACACTTCGCAAATCATATTATATCTTACCATGAAACATAGAAATGTGATGCGATATCGCGTTTTAAGAAGCATTAGAAATCTATTGCTACGATACGTAGACATCTGCAAACGCTGTTTCTTTGCAAGGAAGTGTCGCATTTACATTCATTTGAAGTGTAGACGAGGAATACATAGCACTTCGCAAATCTTATTATATCTTACCATGAAACATAGAAATGAGATGCGATATGGCGTTTTAAGAAGCATTAGAACTCAATTGCTACTATAGGTAGACATCTGCAAACGCTATTTCCTTGCAAGGAAGTGTCGCATTTACATTCATATGAAGTGTAGACGTGGAATACATAACACTTCGCAAATCACATTATATCTTCCTATGATACATAGAGATGAGATGCAATATTGTGTTCTGAGAAGCATTAGAACTCTATCGCTACGATACCTAGACATCTGCAGACGCTATTTCCTTTCAAGGAAGTGTCGCATTTACATTCATTTGAAGTGTAGAGGAGGAATACATAACACTTCGCAAATCATATTACATCTTACCATGAAACATAGAAATGAGATGCGATATCGCGTTTTAAGAAGCATTAGAACCCTATTGCTACGATACCTAGACATCTGCAGACGCTATTACCTAGCAAGGAAGTGTCGCATTTACATTCATTTGAAGTGTAGACGAGGAACACATGACACTTCGCAAATCGTATTATATCTTACCATGAAACATAGAAATGAGATGCGATATCGCGTTTTAAGAAGCATTAGAAATCTATTGCTACGATACGTAGAAATCTGCAAACGCTATTTCCTTGCAAGGAAGTGTCGCATTTACATTCATTTGAAGTGTAGACAAGGAATACATAACACTTCGCAAATCATATTATATCTTACCGTGAAACATAGAAATGAGATGCGATATCGCGTTTTAAGGATCATATGAACTCTATTGCTACGATACGTACACATCTGCAAACGCTATTTCCTTGGAAGGAAGTGTCGCATTTACATTCATTTGAAGTGTAGACGAGGAATACATGACACCTCGCAAATCATATTATATCTTACCATGAAACATAGAAATGAGATGCGATATCGTGTTTTAAGAATCATAACAACTCCATTGCTACGATACGTAGACATCTGCAAACGCTATTTCCTTGCAAGGAAGTGTCGCATTTACATTCATTTGAAGTGTAGGCGTGGAATACATAACACTTCGCAAATTATATAATATCTTACCATGAAACATAGAAATGAGATGCGATATCGCGTTTTAAGAAGCATTAGAACTCTATAGCTACGATACCTAGACATCTGCAGACGCTATTTCCTAGCAAGGAAGTGTCGCATTTACATTCATTTGAAGTGCAGACGAGGAATACGTGACACTTCGCAAATCATATTATAATCTTACCATGAAACATAGAAATGAGATGCGATATCGCGTTTTAAGAAGCATTAGAACACTATTGCTACGATACCTAGACATCTGCAGACGCTATTTCCTAGCAAGGAAGTGTCGCATTTACATTCACTTGAAGTGTAGACGAGGAATACATTACACTTCGCAAATCATATTATATCTTACCATGAAACATAGAAATGAGATGCGATATCGCGTTTTAAGAAGCATTAGAAATCTATTGCTACGATACGTAGACATCTGCAAACGCTATTTCCTTGCAAGGAAGTGTCGCATTTACATTCATTTGAAGTGTAGGCGAGGAATACATAACAGTTCGCAAATCATATTATATCTTACCATGAAACATAGAAATGAGATGCGATATGGCGTTTTAAGAAGCATTGGAACCCTATTGCTACGATACGTAGACATCTGCAGACGCTATTTCCTAGCAAGGAAGTGTCGCATTTACATTCATTTGAAGTGTACACGAGGAATACATGACACTTCGCAAATCATATTATATCTTACCATGAAACTTAGAAATGAGATGCGATATCGCGTTTTAAGAAGCATTAGAACACTATTGCTACGATACCTAGACATCTGCAGACGCTATTTCCTAGCAAGGAAGTGTCGCATTTACATTCATTTGAAGTGTAGACGATGAATACATGACACTTCGCAAATCATATTAGATCTTACCATGAAACATAGAAATGAGGAGCGAAATCGCGTTTAAAGAAGCATTAGAACACTATTGCTTCGATACCTAGACATCTGCAGACGCTATTTCCTTGCAAGGAAGTGTCGCATTTACATTCATTTGAAGTGTAGACGAGGAATACATGACACTTCGCAAATCATATTATATCTTACCATGAAACATAGAAATGAGATGCGATATCGCGTTTTAAGAAGCATTAGAACACTATTGCTACGATACCTAGACATCTGCAAACACTATTTCCTTGCAAGGAAGTGTCGCATTTACATTCATTTGAAGTGTAGGCGTGGAATACATAACACTTCGCAAATTATATAATATCTTACCATGAAACATAGAAATGAGGTGCGATATCGCCTTTTAAGAAGCATTAGAACACTACTGCTACGATACCTAGACAGCTGCAAACGCTATTTCCTTGCAAGGAAGTGTCGCATTTACATTCATCTGAAGTGTAGGCGTGGAATACATAACACTTCGCAAATTATATAATATCTTACCATGAAACATAGAAATGAGATGCGATATCGCGTTTTAAGAAGCATTAGAACACTACTGCTACGATACCTAGACAGCTGCAGACGCTACTTCCTAGCAAGGAAGTGTCGCATTTACATTCATTTGAAGTGTAGACGAGGAATACATGACACTTCGCAAATCATATTGTATCTTACCATGAAACGTAGAAATGAGATGCGATATCGCGTTTTAAGAAGCGTTAGAACTCTATTGCTACGATAGGTAGACATCTGCAAACGCTATTTCCTTGAATGGAAGTGTCGCATTTACATTCATTTGAAGTGTAGACGAGGAATACATGGCACTTCGCAAATCATATTATATCTTACCATGAAACATAGAAATGAGATGCGATATCGCGTTTTAAGAATCATAAGAACTCTATTTCTACGATACGTACACATCTGCAAACGCTATTTCCTTGCAAGGAAGTGTCGCATTTACATTCATTTGAAGTGTAGACGAGGAATACATAACACTTCGCAAATCATATTATATCTTACCATGAAACATAGAAATGAGATGCGATATTGTGTTTTGAGAAGCATTAGAACTCTATCGCTACGATACCTAGACATCTGCCGACGCTATTTCCTTCCAAGGAAGTGTCGCATTTACATTCATTTGAAGTGTAGACGAGGAATACATGACACTTCGCAAATCATATTATATCTTACCATGAAACATAGAAATGAGATGCGATATCGCGTTTTAAGAATCATATGAACTCTATTGCTACGATACGTACACATCTGCAAACGCTATTTCCTTGCAAGGAAGTGTCATATTTACATTCATTTGAAGTGTAGACGAGGAATACATGACACTTCGCAAATCATATTATATCTCACCATGAAACATAGTAATGAGATGCGATATCGCGCTTTAAGAAGCATTTGAACTCTATTGCTTGGATACGTACACATCTGCAAACGCTATTTCCTTGCAAGGAAGTGTCGCATTTACATTCATTTGAATTGTAGACGAGGAATGCATAACACTTCGCAATGAATATTATATCTTATCATGAAACATAGATATGAGTTGCAATATCTCGTTTTAAGAAGCATTTGAACTCTATTTCTTCGATACGTAACAATCTGCACACGATATTTCCTTGCAAGGAAGTGTCGCATTTACATTCATTTGAAGTGTAGACGAGGAATACATAACACTTCGCAAATCATATTATATCTTACCATGAAACATAGAAATGAGATGCGATGTCGCGTTTTAAGAAGCATTAGAACTCTATTGCTACGATAGGTAGACATCTGCAAACGCTATTTCCTACCAAGGAAGTGTCGCATTTACATTCATTTGAAGTGTAGACGAGGAATACATAACACTTCGCAAATCATATTATATCTTACCATGAAACATAGAAATGAGATGCGATATCGCGTTTTAAGAAGCATTAGAACTCTATAGCTACGATACCTAGACATCTGCAGACGCTATTTCCTAGCAAGGAAGTGTCGCATGTACATTCATTTGAAGTGTAGACGAGGAATACATAACACTTCGCAAATCATATTATATCTTACCATGAAACATAGAAATGAGATGCGATATCGCGTTTTAAGAAGCATTAGAAATCTATTGCTACGATACGCAGACATCTGCAAACGCTATTTCCTTGCAAGGAAGTGTCGCATTTACATTCATTTGAAGTGTGGACGAGGAATACATGACACTTCGCGAATCATATTATATCTTACCATGAAACATAGAAATGAGATGCGATATCGCGTTTTAAGAAGCATTAGAACACTATTGCTACGATACCTAGACATCTGCAGACGCTATTTCCTAGCAAGGAAGTGTCGCATTTATATTCATTTGAAGTGTAGACGATGAATACATGACAATTCGCAAATCATATTATATCTTACCATGAAACATAGAAATGAGGTGCGATATCGCGTTTTAAGAAGCATTAGAACACTATTGCTACGATACCTAGACATCTGCAGACGCTATTTCCTAGCAATGAAGTGTCGCATTTACATTCATTTGAAGTGTAGACGAGGAATACATTTTTCGCAAATCATATTATATCTTACCATGAAACATAGAAATGAGAAGCGATATCGCGTTTTAAGAAGCATTAGAACACTATTGCTACGATACCTAGACATCTGCAGACGCGATTTCCTAGCAAGGAAGTGTCGCATTTACATTCGTTTGAAGTGTAGACGAGGAATACATGACACTTCGCAAATCATATTATATCTTACCATGAAACATAGAAATGAGATGCGATATCGCGTTTTAAGAAGCATTAGAAATCTATTGCTACGATACGTAGACATCTGCAAACGCTATATCCTTGCAAGGAAGTGTCGCATTTACATTCATTTGAAGTGTAGGCGAGGAATACATAACAGTTCGCAAATCATATTACATCGTACCATGAAACATAGAGATGAGATGCGATATCGCGTTTTAAGAAGCATTAGTACTCTATTGCTACGATACCTAGACATCTGCAGACGCTATTTCCTAGCAAGGAAGTGTCGCATTTACATTCATTTGAAGTGTAGACGAGGAATACATGACACTTCGCAAATCATATTATATCTTACCATGAAACATAGAAATGAGATGCGATATCGCGTTTTAAGAATCATAAGAACTCTATTTCTACGATACCTAGACATCTGCAGACGCTATTTCCTAGCGAGGAAATGTAGCATTCACATTCATTTGAAGTGTAGACGAGGAATACATAACACTTCGCAAATCATATTATACCTTACCATGAAACATGGAAATGAGATGCGATATCGCGTTTTAAGAATCATAAGAACTCTATTGCTACGACACGTAGACATCTGCAAACGCTATATCCTTGCAAGGAAGTGTCGCATTTACATTCATTTGAAGTGTAGGCGAGGAATACATAACAGTTCGCAAATCATATTATATCTTACCATGAAACATAGAGATGAGATGCGATATCGCGTTTTAAGAAGCATTAGAACTCTATTGCTACGATACCTAGACATCTGCAGACGCTATTTCCTAGCAAGGAAGTGTCGCATTTACATTCATTTGAAGTGTAGACGAGAAATACATGACACTTCGCAAATCATATTATATCTTACCATGAAACATAGAAATGAGATGCGATATCGCGTTTTAAGAATCATAAGAACTCTATTTCTACGATACCTAGACATCTGCAGACGCTATTTTCTAGCAAGGAAGTGTCGCATTTACATTCATTTGAAGTGTAGACGAGGAATACATGACACTTCGCAAATCATATTATATCTTACCATGAAACATAGAAATGAGATGCGATATCGCGTTTTAAGAAGCATCAGAAATCTATTGCTACGATACGTAGACATCTGCAAACGCTATTTCCTAGCGAGGAAGTGTCGCATTTACATTCATTTGAAGTGTAGACGGGGAATACATGACACATCGCAAATCATATTATATCTTACCATGATACATAGAAATGAGATGCGATATGGCGTTTTAGGAGGCATTAGAACACTACTGCTACGATACCTAGACATCTGCAGACGCTATTTCCTAGCAACGAAGTCTCGCATTTACATTCATTTGAAGTGTAGACGAGGAATACATGAGACTTCGCAAATCATATTATATCTTACCATGAAACATAGAAATGAGATGCGATATCGCGTTTTAAGAAGCATTAGAACACTATTGCTACGATACCTAGACATCTGCAGACGCTATTTCCTAGCAAGGAAGTGTCGCATTTACATTCATTTGAAGTGTAGACGATGAATACATGACACTTCGCAAATCATATATCTTACCATGAAACATAGAAATGTGATGAGATATCGCGTTTTAAGAAGCATTAGAAATCTATTGCTACGATACGTAGACATCTGCAAACGCTATTTCCTAGCGAGGAAATGTCGCATTCACATTCATTTGAAGTTTAGACGAGGAATACATAACACTTCGCAAATCATATTATACCTTACCATGAAACATAGAAATGAGGTGCGATGTCGCGTTTTAAGAATCATAAGAACTCTATTGCTACGATACGTACACATCTGCAAACGCTATTTCCTTGCAAGGAAGTGCCGCATTTACATTCATTTGAAGTGTAGACGTGGAATACATAACACTTCGCAAATTATATAATATCTTACCATGAAACATAGAAATGAGATGCGATATCGCGTTTTAAGAAGGTTTAGAAATCTATTGCTACGATACGTAGACATCTGCAAACGCTATTTCCTAGCGAGGAAGTGTCGCATTTACATTCATTTGAAGTGTAGACGAGGAATACATGACACTTCGCAAATCATATTATATCTTACCATGAAACATAGAAATGAGATGCGATATCGCGTTTTAAGAAGCATTAGAACACTACTTCTACGATACCTAGACATCTGCAAACGCAATTTCCTAGCAAGGAAGTGTCGCATTTACATTCATTTGAAGTGTAGACGAGGAATACATGACACTTCGCAAATTATATAATATCTTACCATGAAACATAGAAATGAGATGCGATATCGCGTTTTAAGAAGCATTAGAAATCTATTGCTACGATACGTAGACATCTTCAAACGCTATTTCCTAGCGAGGAAGTGTCGCATTTACATTCATTTGAAGTGTAGACGATGAATACATGACACTTCGCAAATCGTATTATATCTTACCATGAAACATAGAAATGAGATGCGATATCGCGTTTTAAGAAGCATTAGAAACCTATTGCTACGATACGTAGACATCTGCAAACGCTATTTCCTTGCAAGGAAGTGTCGCATTTACATTCATTTGAAGTGTAGACGAGGAATACATAACACTTCGCAAATTATATAACATCTTACCATGAAACATTGAAATGAGATGCGATATCGCGTTTTAAGAAACATTAGAAATCTATTGCTACGATGAGTTGACATCTGCAAACGCTACTTCCTAGCGAGGAAGTGTCGCATTTACATTCATTTGAAGTGTAGACGAGGAATACATGACACTTCGCAAACCATATTATATCTTACCATGAAACATAGAAATGAGATGCGATATCGCGTTTTAAGAAGCGTTAGAACTCTATTGCTACGATAGGTAGACATCTGCAAACGCTATTTCCTTGAATGGAAGTGTCGCATTTACATTCATTTGAAGTGTGGACGAGGAATACATGGCACTTCGCAAATCATATTATATCTTACCATGAAACATAGAAATGAGATGCGATATCGCGTTTTAAGAATCATAAGAACTCTATTTCTACGATACGTACACATCTGCAAACGCTATTTCCTTGCAAGGAAGTGTCGCATTTACATTCATTTGAAGTGTAGACGAGGAATACATAACACTTCGCAAATCATATTATATCTTACCATGAAACATAGAAATGAGATGCGATATTGTGTTTTGAGAAGCATTAGAACTCTATCGCTACGATACCTAGACATCTGCCGACGCTATTTCCTTCCAAGGAAGTGTCGCATTTACATTCATTTGAAGTGTAGACGAGGAATACATGACACTTCGCAAATCATATTATATCTTACCATGAAACATAGAAATGAGATGCGATATCGCGTTTTAAGAATCATATGAACTCTATTGCTACGATACGTACACATCTGCAAACGCTATTTCCTTGCAAGGAAGTGTCATATTTACATTCATTTGAAGTGTAGACGAGGAATACATGACACTTCGCGAATCATATTATATCTCACCATGAAACATAGTAATGAGATGCGATATCGCGCTTTAAGAAGCATTTGAACTCTATTGCTTGGATACGTACACATCTGCAAACGCTATTTCCTTGCAAGGAAGTGTCGCATTTACATTCATTTGAATTGTAGACGAGGAATGCATAACACTTCGCAATGAATATTATATCTTATCATGAAACATAGATATGAGTTGCAATATCTCGTTTTAATAAGCATTTGAACTCTATTTCTTCGATACGTAACAATCTGCACACGATATTTCCTTGCAAGGAAGTGTCGCATTTACATTCATTTGAAGTGTAGACGAGGAATACATAACACTTCGCAAATCATATTATATCTTACCATGAAACATAGAAATGAGATGCGATGTCGCGTTTTAAGAAGCATTAGAACTCTATTGCTACGATAGGTAGACATCTGCAAACGCTATTTCCTACCAAGGAAGTGTCGCATTTACATTCATTTGAAGTGTAGACGAGGAATACATAACACTTCGCAAATCATATTATATCTTACCATGAAACATAGAAATGAGATGCGATATCGCGTTTTAAGAAGCATTAGAACTCTATTGCTACGATACCTAGACATCTGCAGACGCGATTTCCTAGCAAGGAAGTGTCGCATTTACATTCGTTTGAAGTGTAGACGAGGAATACATGACACTTCGCAAATCATATTATATCTTACCATGAAACATAGAAATGAGATGCGATATCGCGTTTTAAGAAGCATTAGAAATCTATTGCTACGATACGTAGACATCTGCAAACGCTATATCCTTGCAAGGAAGTGTCGCATTTACATTCATTTGAAGTGTAGGCGAGGAATACATAACAGTTCGCAAATCATATTACATCGTACCATGAAACATAGAGATGAGATGCGATATCGCGTTTTAAGAAGCATTAGTACTCTATTGCTACGATACCTAGACATCTGCAGACGCTATTTCCTAGCAAGGAAGTGTCGCATTTACATTCATTTGAAGTGTAGACGAGGAATACATGACACTTCGCAAATCATATTATATCTTACCATGAAACATAGAAATGAGATGCGATATCGCGTTTTAAGAATCATAAGAACTCTATTTCTACGATACCTAGACATCTGCAGACGCTATTTCCTAGCGAGGAAATGTAGCATTCACATTCATTTGAAGTGTAGACGAGGAATACATAACACTTCGCAAATCATATTATACCTTACCATGAAACATGGAAATGAGATGCGATATCGCGTTTTAAGAATCATAAGAACTCTATTGCTACGACACGTAGACATCTGCAAACGCTATATCCTTGCAAGGAAGTGTCGCATTTACATTCATTTGAAGTGTAGGCGAGGAATACATAACAGTTCGCAAATCATATTATATCTTACCATGAAACATAGAGATGAGATGCGATATCGCGTTTTAAGAAGCATTAGAACTCTATTGCTACGATACCTAGACATCTGCAGACGCTATTTCCTAGCAAGGAAGTGTCGCATTTACATTCATTTGAAGTGTAGACGAGAAATACATGACACTTCGCAAATCATATTATATCTTACCATGAAACATAGAAATGAGATGCGATATCGCGTTTTAAGAATCATAAGAACTCTATTTCTACGATACCTAGACATCTGCAGACGCTATTTTCTAGCAAGGAAGTGTCGCATTTACATTCATTTGAAGTGTAGACGAGGAATACATGACACTTCGCAAATCATATTATATCTTACCATGAAACATAGAAATGAGATGCGATATCGCGTTTTAAGAAGCATCAGAAATCTATTGCTACGATACGTAGACATCTGCAAACGCTATTTCCTAGCGAGGAAGTGTCGCATTTACATTCATTTGAAGTGTAGACGGGGAATACATGACACATCGCAAATCATATTATATCTTACCATGATACATAGAAATGAGATGCGATATGGCGTTTTAGGAGGCATTAGAACACTACTGCTACGATACCTAGACATCTGCAGACGCTATTTCCTAGCAACGAAGTCTCGCATTTACATTCATTTGAAGTGTAGACGAGGAATACATGAGACTTCGCAAATCATATTATATCTTACCATGAAACATAGAAATGAGATGCGATATCGCGTTTTAAGAAGCATTAGAACACTATTGCTACGATACCTAGACATCTGCAGACGCTATTTCCTAGCAAGGAAGTGTCGCATTTACATTCATTTGAAGTGTAGACGATGAATACATGACACTTCGCAAATCATATATCTTACCATGAAACATAGAAATGTGATGAGATATCGCGTTTTAAGAAGCATTAGAAATCTATTGCTACGATACGTAGACATCTGCAAACGCTATTTCCTAGCGAGGAAATGTCGCATTCACATTCATTTGAAGTTTAGACGAGGAATACATAACACTTCGCAAATCATATTATACCTTACCATGAAACATAGAAATGAGGTGCGATGTCGCGTTTTAAGAATCATAAGAACTCTATTGCTACGATACGTACACATCTGCAAACGCTATTTCCTTGCAAGGAAGTGCCGCATTTACATTCATTTGAAGTGTAGACGTGGAATACATAACACTTCGCAAATTATATAATATCTTACCATGAAACATAGAAATGAGATGCGATATCGCGTTTTAAGAAGGTTTAGAAATCTATTGCTACGATACGTAGACATCTGCAAACGCTATTTCCTAGCGAGGAAGTGTCGCATTTACATTCATTTGAAGTGTAGACGAGGAATACATGACACTTCGCAAATCATATTATATCTTACCATGAAACATAGAAATGAGATGCGATATCGCGTTTTAAGAAGCATTAGAACACTACTTCTACGATACCTAGACATCTG
This sequence comes from Xylocopa sonorina, assembly GCF_050948175.1. Classification (NCBI taxonomy): domain Eukaryota; kingdom Metazoa; phylum Arthropoda; class Insecta; order Hymenoptera; family Apidae; genus Xylocopa; species Xylocopa sonorina. Next base: position 863,136 of record NW_027490206.1, on the reverse strand, counting down.
CAAACGCAATTTCCTAGCAAGGAAGTGTCGCATTTACATTCATTTGAAGTGTAGACGAGGAATACATGACACTTCGCAAATTATATAATATCTTACCATGAAACATAGAAATGAGATGCGATATCGCGTTTTAAGAAGCATTAGAAATCTATTGCTACGATACGTAGACATCTTCAAACGCTATTTCCTAGCGAGGAAGTGTCGCATTTACATTCATTTGAAGTGTAGACGATGAATACATGACACTTCGCAAATCGTATTATATCTTACCATGAAACATAGAAATGAGATGCGATATCGCGTTTTAAGAAGCATTAGAAACCTATTGCTACGATACGTAGACATCTGCAAACGCTATTTCCTTGCAAGGAAGTGTCGCATTTACATTCATTTGAAGTGTAGACGAGGAATACATAACACTTCGCAAATTATATAACATCTTACCATGAAACATTGAAATGAGATGCGATATCGCGTTTTAAGAAACATTAGAAATCTATTGCTACGATGAGTTGACATCTGCAAACGCTACTTCCTAGCGAGGAAGTGTCGCATTTACATTCATTTGAAGTGTAGACGAGGAATACATGACACTTCGCAAACCATATTATATCTTACCATGAAACATAGAAATGAGATGCGATATCGCGTTTTAAGAAGCATTAGAACTCTATTGCTGCGATACGTAGACATCTGCAGACGCTATTTCCTAGCAAGGAAGTGTCGCATTTACATTCATTTGAAGTGTACACGAGGAATACATGACACTTCGCAAATCATATTATATCTTACCATGAAACATAGAAATGAGGTGCGATTTCGCCTTTTAAGAAGCATTAGAACACTACTGCTACGATACCTAGACAGCTGCAAACGCTATTTCCTTGCAAGGAAGTGTCGCATTTATATTCATCTGAAGTGTAGGCGTGGAATACATAACACTTCGCAAATTATATAATATCTTACCATGAAACATAGAAATGAGATGCGATATCGCGTTTTAAGAAGCATTAGAACACTACTGCTACGATACCTAGACAGCTGCAGACGCTATTTCCTAGCAAGGAAGTGTCGCATTTACATTCATTTGAAGTGTAGACGAGGAATACATGACACTTCGCAAATCATATTGTATCTTACCATGAAACGTAGAAATGAGATGCGATATCGCGTTTTAAGAAGCATTAGAACTCTATTGCTACGATAGGTAGACATCTGCTAACGCTATTTCCTTGCAAGGAAGTGTCGCATTTACATTCATTTGAAGTGTAGACGAGGAATACATGACACTTCGCAAATCATATTATATCTTACCATGAAACATAGAAATGAGATGCGATATTGTGTTTTGAGAAGCATTAGAACTCTATCGCTACGATACCTAGACATCTGCCGACGCTATTTCCTTCCAAGGAAGTGTCGCATTTACATTCATTTGAAGTGTAGACGAGGAATACATGACACTTCGCAAATCATATTACATCTTACCATGAAACATAGAAATGAGATGCGATATCGCGTTTTAAGAATCATATGAACTCTATTGCTACGATACGTACACATCTGCAAACGCTATTTCCTTGCAAGGAAGTGTCGCATTTACATTCATTTAAAGTGTAGACGAGGAATACATGACACTTCGCAAATCATATTATATCTCACCATGAAACATAGTAATGAGATGCGATATCGCGCTTTAAGAAGCATTTGAACTCTATTGCTTCGATACGTACACATCTGCAAACGCTATTTCCTTGCAAGGAAGTGTCGCATTTACATTCATTTGAATTGTAGACGAGGAATGCATAACACTTCGCAATGAATATTATATCTTATCATGAAACATAGATATGAGTTGCAATATCTCGTTTTAAGAAGCATTTGAACGCTATTTCTTCGATACGTAGACATCTGCACACGATATTTCCTTGCAAGGAAGTGTCGCATTTACATTCATTTGAAGTGTAGACGAGGAATACATAACACTTCGCAAATCATATTATATCTTACCATGAAACATAGAAATGAGATGCGATATCGCGTTTTAAGAAGCATTAGAACTCTATTGCTACGATAGGTAGACATCTGCAAACGCTATTTCCTACCAAGGAAGTGTCGCATTTACATTCATTTGAAGTGTAGACGAGGAATACATAACACTTCGCAAATCATATTATATCTTACCATGAAACATAGAAATGAGATGCGATATCGCGTTTTAAGAAGCATTAGAACTCTATAGCTACGATACCTAGACATCTGCAGACGCTATTTCCTAGCAAGGAAGTGTCGCATGTACATTCATTTGAAGTGTAGACGAGGAATACATGACACTTCGCAAATCATATTATATCTTACCATGAAACATAGAAATGAGATGCGATATCGCGTTTTAAGAAGCATTAGAAATCTATTGCTACGATACGCAGACATCTGCAAACGCTATTTCCTTGCAAGGAAGTGTCGCATTTACATTCATTTGAAGTGTAGACGAGGAATACATGACACTTCGCGAATCATATTATATCTTACCATGAAACATAGAAATGAGATGCGATATCGCGTTTTAAGAAGCATTAGAACACTACTGCTACGATACCTAGACAGCTGCAAACGCTATTTCCTTGCAAGGAAGTGTCGCATTTATATTCATCTGAAGTGTAGGCGTGGAATACATAACACTTCGCAAATTATATAATATCTTACCATGAAACATAGAAATGAGATGCGATATCGCGTTTTAAGAAGCATTAGAACACTACTGCTACGATACCTAGACAGCTGCAGACGCTATTTCCTAGCAAGGAAGTGTCGCATTTACATTCATTTGAAGTGTAGACGAGGAATACATGACACTTCGCAAATCATATTGTATCTTACCATGAAACGTAGAAATGAGATGCGATATCGCGTTTTAAGAAGCATTAGAACTCTATTGCTACGATAGGTAGACATCTGCTAACGCTATTTCCTTGCAAGGAAGTGTCGCATTTACATTCATTTGAAGTGTAGACGAGGAATACATGACACTTCGCAAATCATATTATATCTTACCATGAAACATAGAAATGAGATGCGATATTGTGTTTTGAGAAGCATTAGAACTCTATCGCTACGATACCTAGACATCTGCCGACGCTATTTCCTTCCAAGGAAGTGTCGCATTTACATTCATTTGAAGTGTAGACGAGGAATACATGACACTTCGCAAATCATATTACATCTTACCATGAAACATAGAAATGAGATGCGATATCGCGTTTTAAGAATCATATGAACACTATTGCTACGATACCTAGACATCTGCAGACGCTATTTCCTAGCAAGGAAGTGTCGCATTTACATTCATTTGAGGTGTAGACGATGAATACATGACACTTCGCAAATCATATTATATCTTACCATGAAACATAGAAATGTGATGAGATATCGCGTTTTAAGAAGCATTAGAAATCTATTGCTACGATACGTAGACATCTGCAAACGCTATTTCCTAGCGAGGAAATGTCGCATTCACATTCATTTGAAGTTTAGACGAGGAATACATAACACTTCGCAAATCATACTATACCTTACCATGAAACATAGAAATGAGATGCGATATCGCGTTTTAAGAATCATAAGAACTCTATTGCTACGATACGTACACATCTGCAAACGCTATTTCCTTGCAAGGAAGTGTCGCATTTACATTCATTTGAAGTGTAGACGAGGAATACATAACACTTCGCAAATTATATAATATCTTACCATGAAACATAGAAATGAGATGCGATATCGCGTTTTAAGAAGGATTAGAAATCTATTGCTACGATACGTAGACATCTGCAAACGCTATTTCCTAGCGAGGAAGTGCCGCATTTACATTCATTTGATGTGTAGACGAGGAATACATGACACTTCGCAAATCATATTATATCTTACCATGAAACATAGAAATGAGAAGCGATATCGCGTTTTAAGAAGCATTAGAACACTACTTCTACGATACCTAGACATCTGCAAACGCTATTTCCTAGCAAGGAAGTGTCGCATTTACATTCATTTGAAGTGTAGACGAGGAATACATAACACTTCGCAAATCATATTATATCTTACCATGAAACATAGAAATGAGATGCTATATCGCGTTTTAAGAAGCATTAGAAATCTATTGCTACGATACGTAGACATCTGCAAACGCTATTTCCTTGCAAGGAAGTGTCGCATTTACATTCATTTGAATCGTAGACGAGGAATGCATAACATTTCGCAATGAATATAATATCTTATCATGAAACATAGATATGAGATGCAATATCTCGTTCTAAGAAGCATTTGAACTCTATTGCTTCGATACGTAGACATCTGCAAGCGCTATTTCCTTGCAAGGAAGTGTCGCATTTACATTCATTTGAAGTGTAGACGAGGAATACATGACACTTCGCAAATCATATTATATCTTACCATGAAACATAGAAATGAGATGCGATATCGCGTTTTAAGAAGCATTAGACCTCTATTGCTACGATAGGTAGACATCTGCAAACGCTATTTCCTTGCAAGGAAGTGTCGCATTTACATTCATTTGAAGTGTAGACGAGGCATACATGACACTTCGCAAATCATATTATATCTTACCATGAAAGATAGAAATGAGATGCGATATCGCGTTTTAAGAAGCATTAGAACACTATTGCTACGATACCTAGACATCTGCAGACGCTACTTCCTAGCAAGGAAGTGTCGCATTTACATTCATTTGAAGTGTAGACGATGATTACATGACACATCGCAAATCATATTATATCTTACCATGAAACATAGAAATGAGATGCGATATCGCGTTTTAAGAAGCATTAGAAATCTATTGCTACGATACGTAGACATCTGCAAACGCTATTTCCTAGCGAGGAAGTGTCGCATTCACATTCATTTGAAGTGTAGACGAGGAATACATAACACATCGCAAATCATATTATACCTTACCATGAAACATAGAAATGAGAAGCGATATCGCGTTTTAAGAATCATAAGAACTCTATATCTACGATACGTACACATCTGCAAACGCTATTTCCTTGCAAGGAAGTGTCGCATTTACATTCATTTGAAGTGTAGACGAGGAATACATAACACTTCGCAAATTATATAATATCTTACCATGAAACATAGAAATGAGATGCGATATCGCGTTTTAAGAAGCATTAGAAATCTATTGCTACGATACGTAGACATCAACTAACGCTATTTCCTTGCAAGGAAGTATCGCATTTACATTCATTTGAATCGTAGACGAGGAATGCATAACAATTCGCAATGAATATTATACCTTACCATGACACATCGAAATGAGATGCGATATCGCGTTTTAAGAATCATAAGATCTCTATTGCTACGATACGTAGACATCTGCAAACGCTATTTCCTTGCAAGGAAGTGTCGCATTTACATTCATTTGAATCGTAGACGAGGAATGCATAACACTTCGCAATGAATATAATATCTTATCATGAAGCATAGATATGAGATGCAATATCTCGTTTTAAGAAGCATTAGAACTCTATTGCTACGATACGTAGACATCTGCAGACGCTATTTCCTAGCAAGGAAGTGTCGCATTTACATTCATTTGAAGTGTACACGAGGAATACATGACACTACGCAAATCATATTATATCTTACCATGAAACATAGAAATGAGATGCGATATCGCGTTTTAAGATGCATTAGAACACTATTGCTACGATACCTAGACATCTGCAAACGCTATTCCCTAACATGGAAGTGTCGCATTTACATTCATTTGAAGTGTAGACGAGGAATACATAACACTTCGCAAATTATATAATATCTTACCATGAAACATAGAAATGAGATGCGATATCGCGATTTAAGAAACATTAGAAATCTATTGCTACGATACGTTGACATCTGCAAACGCTATTTCCTAGCGAGGAAGTGTCGCATTCACATTCATTTGAAGTGTAGACGAGGAATACATAACACTTCGCAAATCATGTTATATCTTACCATGAAACATAGAAATGAGATGCGATATCGAGTTTTAAGAATCATATGAACTCTATTGCTACGATACATAGACATCTGCAAACGCTATTTCCTTGCAAGGAAGTGTCGCATTTACCTTCATTTGAATCGTAGACGAGGAATGCATAACAATTCGCAATGAATATTATATCTTACCATGACACATCGAAATGAGATGCGATATCGCGTTTTAAGAATCATAAGATCTCTATTGCTACGATACGTAGACATCTGCAAACGTTATTTCCTTGCAAGGAAGTGTCGCATTTACATTCATTTGAATCGTAGACGAGGAATGCATAACACTTCGCAATGAATATAATATCTTATCATGAAACATAGATATGAGATGTAATATCTCGTTTTAAGAAGCATTTGAACACTACTGCTTCGATACGTAGACATCTGCAAGCGCTATTTCCTTGCAAGGAAGTGTCGCATTTACATTCATTTGAAGTGTATACGAGGAATACATAACACTTCGCAAATCATATTATATCTTACCATGAACATAGAAATGAGATGCGATATCGCGTTTTAAGAAGCATTAGAACTCTATTGCTACGATAGGTAGACATCTGCAAACGCTATTTCCTTGCAAGGAAGTGTCGCATTTACATTCATTTGAAGTGTAGACGAGGTATACATGACACTTCGCAAATCATATTATATCTTACCATGAAACACAGAAATGAGATGCGATATCGCATTTTAAGAAGCATTAGAAATCTATTGCTACGATACGTAGACATCTGCAAACGCTATTTCCTAGCCAGGAAGTGTCGCGTTCACATTCATTTGAAGTGTAGACGAGGAATACATGACACTTCGCAAATCATATTATATCCTACCATGAAACATAGAAATGAGATGCGATATCGCGTTTTAAGAAGCATTAGAACTCTATTGCTACGATACGTAGACATCTGCAGACGCTATTTCCTAGCATGGAAGTGTGGCATTTACATTCATTTGAAGTGTACACGAGGAATACATGACACTTCGCAAATCATATTATATCTTACCATGAAACATAGAAATGGGATGCGATATCGCGTTTTAAGAAGCATTAGAACACTATTGCTACGATACCTAGACATCTGCAGACGCTATTCCCTAACAAGGAAGTGTCGCATTTACATTCATTTGAAGTGTAGACGAGGAATACATAACACTTCGCAAATTATATAATATCTTACCATGAAACATAGAAATGAGATGCGATATCGCGTTTTAAGAAACATTAGAAATCTATTGCTACGATACGTTGACATCTGCAAACGCTATTTCCTAGCGAGGAAGTGTCGCATTTACATTCATTTGAAGTGTAGACGAGGAATACATGACACTTCGCAAACCATATTATATCTTACCATGAAACATAGAAATGAGATGCGATATCGCGTTTTAAGAAGCATTAGAACACTACTGCTACGATACCTAGACAGCTGCAGACGCTATTTCCTAGCAAGGAAGTGTCGCATTTACATTCATTTGAAGTGTAGACGAGGAATACATGACACTTCGCAAATCATATTGTATCTTACCATGAAACGTAGAAATGAGATGCGATATCGCGTTTTAAGAAGCATTAGAACTCTATTGCTACGATAGGTAGACATCTGCAAACGCTATTTCCTTGCAGGGAAGTGTCGCATTTACATTCATTTTACGTGTAGACGAGGAATACATGACACTTCGCAAATCATATTATATCTTAGCATGAAACATAGAAATGAGATGCGATATCGCGTTTTAAGAATCATAAGAACTCTATTTCTACGATACGTACACATCTGCAAACGCTATTTCCTTGCAAGGAAGTGTCGCATTTACATTCATTTGAAGTGTAGACGCGGAATACATAACACTTCGCAAATCATATTATATCTTACCATGAAACATAGAAATGAGATGCGATATTGTGTTTTGAGAAGCATTAGAACTCTATCGCTACGATACCTAGACATCTGCCGACGCTATTCCCTTCCAAGGAAGTGTCGCATTTACATTCATTTGAAGTGTAGACGAGGAATACATGACATTTCGCGAATCATATTATATCTTACCATGAAACATAGAAATGAGATGCGATATCGCGTTTTAAGAAGCATTAGAACACTATTGCTACGATACCTAGACATCTGCAGACGCTATTTCCTAGCAAGGAAGTGTCGCATTTATATTCATTTGAAGTGTAGACGATGAATACATGACACTTCGCAAATCATATTATATCTTACCATGAAACATAGAAATGAGGTGCGATATCGCGTTTTAAGAAGCATTAGAACACTATTGCTACGATACCTAGACATCTGCAGACGCTATTTCCTAGCAAAGAAGTGTCGCATTTACATTCATTTGAAGTGTAGACGAGGAATACATTTTTCGCAAATCATATTATATCTTACCATGAAACATAGAAATGAGATGCGATATCGCGTTTTAAGAAGCATTAGAACACTATTGCTACGATACCTAGACATCTGCAGACGCTATTTCCTAGCAAGGAAGTGTCGCATTTACATTCATTTGAAGTGTAGACGAGGAATACATGACACTTCGCAAATCATATTATATCTTACCATGAAACATAGAAATGAGATGCGATATCGCGTTTTAAGAGGCATTAGAAATCTATTGCTACGATACGTAGACATCTGCAAACGCTATATCCTTGCAAGGAAGTGTCGCATTTACATTCATTTGAAGTGTAGGCGAGGAATACATAACAGTTCGCAAATCATATTATATCTTACAATGAAACATAGAGATGAGATGCGATATCGCGTTTTAAGAAGCATTAGAACTCTATTGCTACGATACCTAGACATCTGCAGACGCTATTTCCTAGCAAGGAAGTGTCGCATTTACATTCATTTGAAGTGTAGACGAGGGATACATGACACTTTGCAAATCATATTATATCTTACCATGAAACATAGAAATGAGATGCGATATCGCGTTTTAAGAATCATAAGAACTCTATTTCTACGATACCTAGACATCTGCAGACGCTATTTCCTAGCAAGGAAGTGTCGCATTTACATTCATTTGAAGTGTAGACGAGGAATACATGACACTTCGCAAATCATATTATACCTTACCATGAAACATAGAAATGAGATGCGATATCGCGTTTTAAGAATCATAAGAACTCTATTTCTACGATACGTACACATCTGCAAACGCTATTTCCTTGCAAGGAAGTGTCGCATTTACATTCATTTGAAGTGTAGACGAGGAATACATTTTTCGCAAATCATATTATATCTTACCATGAAACATAGAAATGAGATGCGATATCGCGTTTTAAGAAGCATTAGAACACTATTGCTACGATACCTAGACATCTGCAGACGCTATTTCCTAGCAAGGAAGTGTCGCATTTACATTCATTTGAAGTGTAGACGAGGAATACATGACACTTCGCAAATCATATTATATCTTACCATGAAACATAGAAATGAGATGCGATATCGCGTTTCAAGAAGCATTAGAAATCTATTGCTACGATACGTAGACATCTGCAAACGCTATATCCTTGCAAGGAAGTGTCGCATTTACATTCATTTGAAGTGTAGGCGAGGAATACATAACAGTTCGCAAATCATATTATATCTTACAATGAAACATAGAGATGAGATGCGATATCGCGTTTTAAGAAGCATTAGAACTCTATTGCTACGATACCTAGACATCTGCAGACGCTATTTCCTAGCAAGGAAGTGTCGCATTTACATTCATTTGAAGTGTAGACGAGGGATACATGACACTTCGCAAATCATATTATATCTTACCATGAAACATAGAAATGAGATGCGATATCGCGTTTTAAGAATCATAAGAACTCTATTTCTACGATACCTAGACATCTGCAGACGCTATTTCCTAGCAAGGAAGTGTCGCATTTACATTCATTTGAAGTGTAGACGAGGAATACATGACACTTCGCAAATCATATTATACCTTACCATGAAACATAGAAATGAGATGCGATATCGCGTTTATGAATCATAAGAACTCTATTTCTACGATACGTACACATCTGCAAACGCTATTTCCTTGCAAGGAAGTGTCGCATTTACATTCATTTGAAGTGTAGACGAGGAATACATAACACTTCGCAAATTATATAATATCTTACCATGAAACATAGAAATGAGATGCGATATCGCGTTTTAAGAAGCATTAGAAATCTATTGCTACGATACGTAGACATCTGCAAACGCTATATCCTTGCAAGGAAGTGTCGCATTTACATTCATGTGAAGTGTAGGCGAGGAATACATAACAGTTCGCAAATCATATTATATCTTACCATGAAACATAGAAATGAGATGCGATATCGCGTTTTAAGAATCATAAGAACTCTATTTCTACGATACGTACACATCTGCAAACGCTATTTCCTTGCAAGGAAGTGTCGCATTTACATTCATTTGAAGTGTAGACGAGGAATACATGACACTTCGCAAATCATATTATATCTTACCATGAAACATAGAAATGAGATGCGATATCGCGTTTTAAGAAGCATTAGACATCTATTGCTACGATACGTAGACATCTGCAAACGCTATTTCCTAGCGAGGAAGCATCGCATTCACGTTCATTTGAAGTGTAGACGAGGAATACATAACACTTCGCAAATCATGTTATATCTTACCATGAAACATAGAAATGAGATGCGATATCGAGTTTTAAGAATCATATGAACTCTACTGCTACGATACATAGACATCTGCAAACGCTATTTCCTTGCAAGGAAGTGTCGCATTTACCTTCATTTGAATCGTAGACGAGGAATGCATAACAATTCGCAATGAATATTATACCTTACCATGACACATCGAAATGAGATGCGATATCGCGTTTTAAGAATCATAAGATCTCTATTGCTACGATACGTAGACATCTGCAAACGTTATTTCCTTGCAAGGAAGTGTCGCATTTACATTCATTTGAATCGTAGACGAGGAATGCATAACACTTCGCAATGAATATAATATCTTATCATGAAACATAGATATGAGATGTAATATCTCGTTTTAAGAAGCATTTGAACACTACTGCTTCGATACGTAGACATCTGCAAGCGCTATTTCCTTGCAAGGAAGTGTCGCATTTACATTCATTTGAAGTGTATACGAGGAATACATAACACTTCGCAAATCATATTATATCTTACCATGAACATAGAAATGAGATGCGATATCGCGTTTTAAGAAGCATTAGAACTCTATTGCTACGATAGGTAGACATCTGCAAACGCTATTTCCTTGCAAGGAAGTGTCGCATTTACATTCATTTGAAGTGTAGACGAGGTATACATGACACTTCGCAAATCATATTATATCTTACCATGAAACACAGAAATGAGATGCGATATCGCGTTTTAAGAAGCATTAGAAATCTATTGCTACGATACGTAGACATCTGCAAACGCTATTTCCTAGCCAGGAAGTGTCGCGTTCACATTCATTTGAAGTGTAGACGAGGAATACATGACACTTCGCAAATCATATTATATCCTACCATGAAACATAGAAATGAGATGCGATATCGCGTTTTAAGAAGCATTAGAACTCTATTGCTACGATACGTAGACATCTGCAGACGCTATTTCCTAGCAAGGAAGTGTGGCATTTACATTCATTTGAAGTGTACACGAGGAATACATGACACTTCGCAAATCGTATTATATCTTACCATGAAACATAGAAATGAGATGCGATATCGCGTTTTAAGAAGCATTAGAACACTATTGCTACGATACCTAGACATCTGCAGACGCTATTCCCTAACAAGGAAGTGTCGCATTTACATTCATTTGAAGTGTAGACGAGGAATACGTAACACTTCGCAAATTATATAATATCTTACCATGAAACATAGAAATGAGATGCGATATCGCGTTTTAAGAGACATTAGAAATCTATTGCTACGATACGTTGACATCTGCAAACGCTATTTCCTAGCGAGGAAGTGTCGCATTTACATTCATTTGAAGTGTAGACGAGGAATACATGACACTTCGCAAACCATATTATATCTTACCATGAAACATAGAAATGAGATGCGATATTGCGTTTTAAGAAGCATTAGAACACTACTGCTACGATACCTAGACAGCTGCAGGCGCTATTTCCTAGCAAGGAAGTGTCGCATTTACATTCATTTGAAGTGTAGACGAGGAATACATGACACTTCGCAAATCATATTGTATCTTACCATGAAACGTAGAAATGAGATGCGATATCGCGTTTTAAGAAGCATTAGAACTCTATTGCTACGATAGGTAGACATCTGCAAACGCTATTTCCTTGCAGGGAAGTGTCGCATTTACATTCATTTTACGTGTAGACGAGGAATACATGACACTTCGCAAATCATATTATATCTTAGCATGAAACATAGAAATGAGATGCGATATCGCGTTTTAAGAATCATAAGAACTCTATTTCTACGATACGTACACATCTGCAAACGCTATTTCCTTGCAAGGAAGTGTCGCATTTACATTCATTTGAAGTGTAGACGCGGAATACATAACACTTCGCAAATCATATTATATCTTACCATGAAACATAGAAATGAGATGCGATATTGTGTTTTGAGAAGCATTAGAACTCTATCGCTACGATACCTAGACATCTGCCTACGCTATTCCCTTCCAAGGAAGTGTCGCATTTACATTCATTTGAAGTGTAGACGAGGAATACATGACACTTCGCGAATCATATTATATCTTACCATGAAACATAGAAATGAGATGCGATATCGCGTTTTAAGAAGCATTAGGACACTATTGCTACGATACCTAGACATCTGCAGACGCTATTTCCTAGCAAGGAAGTGTCGCATTTATATTCATTTGAAGTGTAGACGATGAATACATGACACTTCGCAAATCATATTATATCTTACCATGAAACATAGAAATGAGGTGCGATATCGCGTTTTAAGAAGCATTAGAACACTATTGCTACGATACCTATACATCTGCAGACGCTATTTCCTAGCAAAGAAGTGTCGCATTTACATTCAATTGAAGTGTAGACGGGGAATACATTTTTCGCAAATCATATTATATCTTACCATGAAACATAGAAATGAGATGCGATATCGCGTTTTAAGAAGCATTAGAACACTATTGCTACGATACCTAGACATCTGCAGACGCTATTTCCTAGCAAGGAAGTGTCGCATTTACATTCATTTGAAGTGTAGACGAGGAATACATGACACTTCGCAAATCATATTATATCTTACCATGAAACATAGAAATGAGATGCGATATCGCGTTTTAAGAAGCATTAGAAATCTATTGCTACGATACGTAGACATCTGCAAACGCTATATCCTTGCAAGGAAGTGTCGTATTTACATTCATTTGAAGTGTAGGCGAGGAATACATAACAGTTCGCAAATCATATTATATCTTACCATGAAACATAGAGATGAGATGCGATATCGCGTTTTAAGAGGCATTAGAACTCTATTGCTACGATACCTAGACATCTGCAGACGCTATTTCCTAGCAAGGAAGTGTCGCATTTACATTCATTTGAAGTGTAGACGAGGAATACATGACACTTCGCAAATCATATTATATCTTACCATGAAACATAGAAATGAGATGCGATATCGCGTTTTAAGAATCATAAGAACTCTATTTCTACGATACCTAGACATCTGCAGACGCTATTTCCTAGCAAGGAAGTGTCGCATTTACATTCATTTGAAGTGTAGACGAGGAATACATGACACTTCGCAAATCATATTATACCTTACCATGAAACATAAAAATGAGATGCGATATCGCGTTTTAAGAATCATAAGAACTCTATTTCTACGATACGTACACATCTGCAAACGCTATTTCCTTGCAATGAAGTGTCGCATTTACATTCATTTGAAGTGTAGACGAGGAATACATAACACTTCGCAAATTATATAATATCTTACCATGAAACATAGAAATGAGATGCGATATCGCGTTTTAAGAAGCATTAGAAATCTATTGCTACGATACGTAGACATCTGCAAACGCTATATCCTTGCAAGGAAGTGTCGCATTTACATTCATTTGAAGTGTAGGCGAGGAATACATAACAGTTCGCAAATCATATTATATCTTACCATGAAACATAGAAATGAGATGCGATATCGCGTTTTAAGAAGCATTAGAACTCTATTTCTACGATACCTAGACATCTGCAGACGTTATTTCCTAGCAAGGAAGTGTCGCATTTACATTCATTTGAAGTGTAGACGAGGAATACATGACACTTCGCAAATCATATTATATCTTACCATGAAACATAGAAATGAGATGCGATATCGCGTTTTAAGTAGCATTAGAACTCTATTTCTACGATACCTAGACATCTGCAGACGTTATTTCCTAGCAAGGAAGTGTCGCATTTACATTCATTTGAAGTGTAGACGAGGAATACATGACACTTCGCAAATCATATTATATCTTACCATGAAACATAGAAATGAGATGCGATATCGCGTTTTAAGAAGCATTAGAACACTATTGCTACGATACATAGACATCTGCAGACGCTATTTCCTAGCAAGGAAGTGTCGCATTTGCATTCATTTGAATTGTAGACGAGGAATACATGACACTTCGCAAATCATATTATATCTTACCATGAAACATAGAAATGAGATGCGATATCGCGTTTTAAGAAGCACTAGAAATCTATTGCTACGATACGTAGACATCTGCAAACGCTATTTCCTATCGAGGAAGTGTCGCATTTACATTCATTTGAAGTGTAGACGAGGAATACATGACACTTCGCAAATCATATTACATCTTACCATGAAACATAGAAATGAGATGCGATATCGCGTTTTAAGAAGCATTAGAAATCTATTGCTACGATACGTAGACATCTGCAAACGCTATTTCCTAGCGAGGAAATGTCGCATTCACATTCATTTGAAGTGTAGACGAGGAATACATAACACTTCGCAAATCATATTATACCTTACCATGAAACATAGAAATGAGATGCGATATAGCGTTTTAAGAATCATAAGAACTCTATTGCTAAGATACGTACAAATCTGCAAACGCTATTTCCTTGCAAGGAAGTGTCGCAATTTCATTCATTTGAAGTGTAGACGAGGAATACATAACACTTCGCAAATTATATAATATCTTAACATGAAACATAGAAATGAGATGCGATATCGCGTTTCAAGAAGCATTAGAACTCTATTGCTACGATACGTAGACATCTGCAAACGCTATTTCCTAGCGAGGAAGTGTCGCATTTACATTCATTTGAAGTGTAGACGAGGAATACATGACACTTCGCAAATCATATTATATCTTACCATGAAACATAGAAATGAGATGCGATATCGCGTTTTAAGAAGCATTAGAACGCTACTGCTACGATACCTAGACATCTGCAAACGCTATTTCCTAGCAAGGAAGTGTCGCATTTACATTCATTTGAAGTGTAGACGAGAAATACATGACACTTCGCAAATCATATTATATCTTACCATGAAACATAGAAATGAGATGCGATATGGCGTTTTAAGAATCATAAGAACTCTATTTCTAAGATACCTAGACATCTGCAGACGCTATTTCCTAGCAAGGAAGTATCGCATTTACATTCATTTGTAGTGCAGACGAGGAATACATGACACTTCGCAAATCATATTATATCTTACCATGAAACATAGAAATGAGATGCGATATCGCGTTTTAAGAAGCATTAGAAATCTATTGCTACGATACGTAGACATCTGCAAACGCTATTTCCTAGCGAGGAAGTGTCGCATTTACATTCATTTGAAGTGTAGACGCGGAATACATAACACTTCGCAAATCATATTATATCTTACCATGAAACATAGAAATGAGGTGCGATATCGCGTTTTAAGAAGCACTAGAAATCTATTGCTACGATACCTAGACATCTGCAGACGCTATTTCCTAGCAAGGAAGTGTCGCATTTATATTCATTTGAAGTGTAGACGATGAATACATGACACTTCGCAAATCATATTATATCTTACCATGAAACATAGAAATGAGGTGCGATATCGCGTTTTAAGAAGCATTAGAACACTATTGCTACGATACCTAGACATCTGCAGACGCTATTTCCTAGCAAGGAAGTGTCGCATTTACATTCATTTGAAGTGTAGACGATGAATACATGACACTTCGCAAATCATATTATATCTTACCATGAAACATAGAAATGTGATGAGATATCGCGTTTTAAGAAGCATTAGAAATCTATTGCTACGGTACGTAGACATCTGCAAACGCTATTTCCTAGCGAGGAAATGTCGCATTCACATTCATTTGAAGTTTAGACGAGGAATACATAACACTTCGCAAATCATATTATACCTTACCATGAAACATAGAAATGAGATGCGATATCGCGTTTTAAGAATCATAAGAACTCTATTGCTACGATACGTACACATCTGCAAACGCTATTTCCTTGCAAGCAAGTGTCGCATTTACATTCATTTGAAGTGTAGACGAGGAATACATAACACTTCGCAAATTATATAATATCTTACCATGAAATATAGAAATGAGATGCGATATCGCGTTTTAAGAAGGATTAGAAATCTATTGCTACGATACGTAGACATCTGCAGACGCTATTTCCTAGCAAGGAAGTGTCGCATTTACATTCATTTGAAGTGTAGACGATGAATACATGACACTTCGCAAATCATATTATATCTTACCATGAAGCATAGAAATGTGATGAGATATCGCGTTTTAAGAAGCATTAGAAATCTATTGCTACGGTACGTAGACATCTGCAAACGCTATTTCCAAGCGAGGAAATGTCGCATTCACATTCATTTGAAGTTTAGACGAGGAATACATAACACTTCGCAAATCATATTATATCTTACCATGAAACATAGAAATGAGATGCGATATCGCGTTTTAAGAAGCAGTAGAACACTACTGCTACGATACCTAGACATCTGCAGACGTTATTTCCTAGCAAGGAAGTTTCGCATTTACATTCATTTGAAGTGTAGACGAGGAATACGTGACACATCGCAAATCATATTATATCTTACCATGAAACATAGAAATGTGATGCGATATCGCGTTTTAAGAAGCATTAGAACACTATTGCTACGATACCTAGACATCTGCAGACGCTATTTCCTAGCAAGGAAGTGTCGCATTTACATTCATTTGAAGTGTAGACGATGAATACGTGACACTTCGCAAATCATATTATATCTTACCATGAAACATAGAAATGAGATGAGATATCGCGTTTTAAGAAGCATTAGAAATCTATTGCTACGATACGTAGACATCTGCAAACGCTATTTCCTAGCGAGGAAGTGTCGCATTCACATTCATTTGAAGTGTAGACGAGGAATACATAACACTTCGCAATTCATATTATACCTTACCATGAAACATAGAAATGAGATGCGATATCGCGTTTTAAGAATCATAAGACCTCTATTGCTACGATACGTACACATCTGCAAACGCTATTTCCTTGCAAGGAAGTGTCGCATTTACATTCATTTGAAGTGTAGACGAGGAATACATGACACTTCGCAAATCATATTATATCTTACCATGAAACATAGAAATGAGATGCGATATCGCGTTTTAAGAAGCATTAGAACACTATTGCTACGATACCTAGACATCTGCAAACGCTATTTTCTAGCGAGGAAGTGTCGCATTTACATTCATTTGAAGTGTAGACGAGGAATACATGACACTTCGCAAATCATATTATATCTTACCATGAAAGATAGAAATGAGATGCGATATCGCGTTTTAAGAAGCATTAGAACACTACTTCTACGATACCTGGACATCTGCAAACGCTATTTCCTAGCAAGGAAGTGTCGCATTTACATTCATTTGTAGTGTAGACGAGGAATACATGACACTTCGCAAATCATATTATATCTATCCATGAAACATAGAAATGAGATGCGATATCGCGTTTTAAGAAGCATTAGAACTCTATTGCTACGATACCTAGACATCTGCAGACGCTATTTCCTAGCAAGGAAGTGTCGCATTTACATTCATTTGAAGTGTAGACGAGGAATACATGACACTTCGCAAATCATATTATATCTTACCATGAAAGGTAGAAATGAGATGCGATATCGCGTTTTAAGAATCATAAGAACTCTATATCTACGATACGTACACATCTGCAAACGCTATTTCCATGCAAGGAAGTGTCGCATTTACATTCATTTGAAGTGTAGACGAGGAATACATAACACTTCGCAAATTATATAATATCTTACCATGAAACATAGAAATGAGATGCGATATCGCGTTTTAAGAAGCATTAGAAATCTATTGCTACGATACGTAGACATCTGCAAACGCTATTTCCTTGCAAGGAAGTGTCGCATTTACATTCATTTGAATCGTAGACGAGGAATGCATAACATTTCGCAATGAATATAATATCTTATCATGAAACATAGATATGAGATGCAATATCTCGTTCTAAGAAGCATTTGAACTCTATTGCTTCGATACGTAGACATCTGCAAGTGCTATTTCCTTGGAAGGAAGTGTCGCATTTACATTCATTTGAAGTGTAGACGAGGAAGACATGACACTTCGCTAATCATATTATATCTTACCATGAAACATAGAAATGAGATGCGATATCGCGTTTTAAGAAGCATTAGAACACTATTGCTACGATACCTAGACATCTGCAGACGCTATTTCCTAGCAAGGAAGTGTCGCATTTACATTCATTTGAAGTGTAGACGAGGAATACGTGACACATCGCAAATCATATTATATCTTACCATGAAACATAGAAATGTGATGCGATATCGCGTTTTAAGAAGCATTAGAACACTATTGCTACGATACCTAGACATCTGCAGACGCTATTTCCTAGCAAGGAAGTGTCGCATTTACATTCACTTGAAGTGTAGACGATGAATACGTGACACTTCGCAAATCATATTATATCTTACCATGAAACATAGAAATGAGATGAGATATCGCGTTTTAAGAAGCAATAGAACACTATTGCTACGATACCTAGACATCTGCAGACGCTATTTCCTAGCAAGGAAGTGTCGCATTTACATTCATTTGAAGTGTAGACGATGAATACATGACACTTCGCAAATCATATTATATCTTACCATGAAACATAGAAATGAGATGCGATATCGCGTTTTAAGAAGCATTAGAAATCTATTGCTACGATACGTAGACATCTGCAAACGCTATTTCCTAGCGAGGAAGTGTCGCATTCACATTCATTTGAAGTGTGGACGAGGAATACATAACACATCGCAAATCATTTTATACCTTACCATGAAACATAGAAATGAGATGCGATATCGCGTTTTAAGAATCATAAGAACTCTATTGCTACGATACGTAGACATCTGCAAACGCTATTTCCTTGCAAGGAAGTGTCGCATTTACCTTTATCTGGATCGTAGACGAGGAATGCATAACAATTCGCAATGAATATAATATCTTATCATGGAACATAGATATGAGATGCAATATCTCGTTCTAAGAAGCATTTGAACTCTATTGCTTCGATACGTAGACATCTGTAAGCGCTATTTCCTTGCAAGGAAGTGTCGCATTTACATTGATTTGAAGTGTAGACGAGGAATACATGACACTTCGCAAATCATATTATATCTTACCATGAAACATAGAAATGAGATGCGATATCGCGTTTTAAGAAGCATTAGAAATCTATTGCTACGATACGTAGACATCTGCAAACGCAATTTCCTTGCAAGGAAGTGTCGCATTTACATTCATTTGAAGTGTAGACGAGGCATACATGACACTTCGCAAATCATATTATATCTTACCATGAGAGATAGAAATGAGATGCGATATCGCATTTTAAGAAGCATTAGAACACTATTGCTACGATACGTAGACATCTGCAAACGCTATTTCCGTGCAAGGAAGTGTCGCATTTACATTCATTTGAAGTGTAGACGATGATTACATGACACTTCGCAAATCATATTATATCTTACCATGAAACATAGAAATGAGATGCGATATCGCGTTTTAAGAAGCATTAGAAATCTATTGCTACGATACGTAGACATCTGCAAACGCTATTTCCTAGCGAGGAAGTGTCGCATTCACATTCATTTGAAGTGTAGACGAGGAATACATAACACATCGCAAATCATATTATACCTTACCATGAAACATAGAAATGAGATGCGATATCGCGTTTTAAGAATCATAAGAACTCTATATCTACGATACGTACACATCTGCAAACGCTATTTCCTTGCAAAGAAGTGTCGCATTTACATTCATTTGAAGTGTAGACGAGGAATACATAACACTTCGCAAATTATATAATATCTTACCATGAAACATAGAAATGAGATGCGATATCGCGTTTTAAGAAGCATTAGAAATCTATTGCTACGATACGTAGACATCAACTAACGCTATTTACTTGCAAGGAAGTATCGCATTTACATTCATTTGAATCGTAGGCGAGGAATGCATAACACTTCGCAATGAATATAATATCTAATCATGGAACATAGATATGAGATGCAATATCTCGTTTTAAGAAGCATTTGAACTCTATTGCATCGATACGTAGACATCTGCAAGCGCTATTTCCTTGCAACGAAGTGTCGCATTTACATTCATTTGAAGTGTAGACGAGGAATACATAGCACTTCGCAAATCATATTATATCTTACCATGAAACATAGAAATGAGATGCGTTATCGCGTTTTAAGAAGCACTAGAACACTACTGCTATGATACCTAGACATCTACAGACGCTATTTCCTAGCAAGGAAGTGTCGCATTTACATTCATTTGAAGTGTAGACGAGGAATACATGACACTTCGCAAATCATATTATATCTTATCATGAACCATAGAAATGAGATGCGATATCGCGTTTTAAGAAGCATTAGAACACTACTTCTACGATACCTGGACATCTGCAAACGCTATTTCCTAGCAAGGAAGTGTCGCATTTACATTCATTTGTAGTGTAGACGAGGAATACATGACACTTCGCAAATCATATTATATCTATCCATGAAACATAGAAATGAGATGCGATATCGCGTTTTAAGAAGCATTAGAACTCTATTGCTACGATACCTAGACATCTGCAGACGCTATTTCCTAGCAAGGAAGTGTCGCATTTACATTCATTTGAAGTGTAGACGAGGAATACATGACACTTCGCAAATCATATTATATCTTACCATGAAAGGTAGAAATGAGATGCGATATCGCGTTTTAAGAATCATAAGAACTCTATATCTACGATACGTACACATCTGCAAACGCTATTTCCATGCAAGGAAGTGTCGCATTTACATTCATTTGAAGTGTAGACGAGGAATACATAACACTTCGCAAATTATATAATATCTTACCATGAAACATAGAAATGAGATGCGATATCGCGTTTTAAGAAGCATTAGAAATCTATTGCTACGATACGTAGACATCTGCAAACGCTATTTCCTTGCAAGGAAGTGTCGCATTTACATTCATTTGAATCGTAGCCGAGGAATGCATAACATTTCGCAATGAATATAATATCTTATCATGAAACATAGATATGAGATGCAATATCTCGTTCTAAGAAGCATTTGAACTCTATTGCTTCGATACGTAGACATCTGCAAGTGCTATTTCCTTGGAAGGAAGTGTCGCATTTACATTCATTTGAAGTGTAGACGAGGAAGACATGACACTTCGCTAATCATATTATATCTTACCATGAAACATAGAAATGAGATGCGATATCGCGTTTTAAGAAGCATTAGAACACTATTGCTACGATACCTAGACATCTGCAGACGCTATTTCCTAGCAAGGAAGTGTCGCATTTACATTCATTTGAAGTGTAGACGAGGAATACGTGACACATCGCAAATCATATTATATCTTACCATGAAACATAGAAATGTGATGCGATATCGCGTTTTAAGAAGCATTAGAACACTATTGCTACGATACCTAGACATCTGCAGACGCTATTTCCTAGCAAGGAAGTGTCGCATTTACATTCATTTGAAGTGTAGACGATGAATACGTGACACTTCGCAAATCATATTATATCTTACCATGAAACATAGAAATGAGATGCGTTATCGCGTTTTAAGAAGCACTAGAACACTACTGCTATGATACCTAGACATCTACAGACGCTATTTCCTAGCAAGGAAGTGTCGCATTTACATTCATTTGAAGTGTAGACGAGGAATACATGACACTTCGCAAATCATATTATATCTTATCATGAACCATAGAAATGAGTTGCGATATCGCGTTTTAAGAAGCATTAGAAATCTATTGCTACGATACGTAGACATCTGCAAACGCTATTTCCTAGCGAGGAAGTGTCGCATTCACATTCATTTGAAGTGTAGACGAGGAATACATGACACTTCGCAAATCATATTATATCTTACCATGAAAGATAGAAATGAGATGCGATATCGCGTTTTAAGAATCATAAGAACTCTATTGCTACGATACGTAGACATCTGCAAACGCTATTTCCTAGCGAGGAAGTGTCGCATTTACATTCATTTGAAGTGTAGACGAGGAATACATGACACTCCGCAAATCATATTATATCTTACCATGAAACATAGAAATGAGATGCAATATCTCGTTCTAAGAAGCATTTGAACTCTATTGCTTCGATACGTAGACATCTGCAAGCGCTATTTCCTTGCAAGGAAGTGTCGCATTTACATTCATTTGAAGTGTAGACGAGGAATACATGACACTGCGCAAATCATATTATATCTTACCATGAAAGGTAGAAATGAGATGCGATATCGCGTTTTAAGAATCATAAGAACTCTATATCTACGATACGTAGACATCTGCAAACGCTATTTCCTTACAAGGAAGTGTCGCATTTACCTTTATTTGAATCGTAGACGAGGAATGCATAACAATTCGCAATGAATATTATACCTTACCATGAAACATCGAAATGAGATGCGACATCGCGTTTTAAGAATCTTAAGATCTCTATTGCTACGATACGTAGACATCTGCAAACGCTATTTCCTTGCAAGGAAGTGTCACATTTACATTCATTTGAATCGTAGACGAGGAATGCATAACACTTCGCAATGAATATAATATCCTATCATGAAACATAGACATGAGATGCAATATCTCGTTTTAAGAAGCATTTGAACTCTATTGCTTTGATACGTAGACATCTGCAAGCGCTATTTCCTTGCAAGGAAGTGTCGCATTTACATTCATTTGAAGTGTAGACGAGGAATACATAACACTTCGCAAATCATATTATATCTTACCATGAAACATAGAAATGAGATGCGATTGCGCGTTTTAAGAAGCATTAGAACTCTATTGCTACGATAGGTAGACATCTGCAAACGCAATTTCCTTGCAAGGAAGTGTCGCATTTACATTCATTTGAAGTGTAGACGAGGCATACATGACACTTCGCAAATCATATTATATCTTACCATGAAAGATAGAAATGAGATGCGATATCGCATTTTAAGAAGCATTAGAACACTATTGCTACGATACGTAGACATCTGCAAACGCTATTTCCGTGCAAGGAAGTGTCGCATTTACATTCATTTGAAGTGTAGACGATGATTACATGACACTTCGCAAATCATATTATATCTTACCATGAAACATAGAAATGAGATGCGATATCGCGTTTTAAGAAGCATTAGAAATCTATTGCTACGATACGTAGACATCTGCAAACGCTATTTCCTAGCGAGGAAGTGTCGCATTCACATTCATTTGAAGTGTAGACGAGGAATACATAACACATCGCAAATCATATTATACCTTACCATGAAACATAGAAATGAGATGCGATATCGCGTTTTAAGAATCATAAGAACTCTATATCTACGATACGTACACATCTGCAAACGCTATTTCCTTGCAAAGAAGTGTCGCATTTACATTCATTTGAAGTGTAGACGAGGAATACATAACACTTCGCAAATTATATAATATCTTACCATGAAACATAGAAATGAGATGCGATATCGCGTTTTAAGAAGCATTAGAAATCTATTGCTACGATACGTAGACATCAACTAACGCTATTTACTTGCAAGGAAGTATCGCATTTACATTCATTTGAATCGTAGGCGAGGAATGCATAACACTTCGCAATGAATATAATATCTAATCATGGAACATAGATATGAGATGCAATATCTCGTTTTAAGAAGCATTTGAACTCTATTGCATCGATACGTAGACATCTGCAAGCGCTATTTCCTTGCAACGAAGTGTCGCATTTACATTCATTTGAAGTGTAGACGAGGAATACATAGCACTTTGCAAATCATATTATATCTTACCATGAAACATAGAAATGAGATGCGTTATCGCGTTTTAAGAAGCACTAGAACACTACTGCTATGATACCTAGACATCTACAGACGCTATTTCCTAGCAAGGAAGTGTCGCATTTACATTCATTTGAAGTGTAGACGAGGAATACATGACACTTCGCAAATCATATTATATCTTATCATGAACCATAGAAATGAGTTGCGATATCGCGTTTTAAGAAGCATTAGAAATCTATTGCTACGATACGTAGACATCTGCAAACGCTATTTCCTAGCGAGGAAGTGTCGCATTCACATTCATTTGAAGTGTAGACGAGGAATACATGACACTTCGCAAATCATATTATATCTTACCATGAAAGATAGAAATGAGATGCGATATCGCGTTTTAAGAATCATAAGAACTCTATTGCTACGATACGTAGACATCTGCAAACGCTATTTCCTAGCGAGGAAGTGTCGCATTTACATTCATTTGAAGTGTAGACGAGGAATACATGACACTTCGCAAATCATATTATATCTTACCATGAAACATAGAAATGAGATGCAATATCTCGTTCTAAGAAGCATTTGAACTCTATTGCTTCGATACGTAGACATCTGCAAGCGCTATTTCCTTGCAAGGAAGTGTCGCATTTACATTCATTTGAAGTGTAGACGAGGAATACATGACACTTCGCAAATCATATTATATCTTACCATGAAAGGTAGAAATGAGATGCGATATCGCGTTTTAAGAATCATAAGAACTCTATATCTACGATACGTAGACATCTGCAAACGCTATTTCCTTACAAGGAAGTGTCGCATTTACCTTTATTTGAATCGTAGACGAGGAATGCATAACAATTCGCAATGAATATTATACCTTACCATGAAACATCGAAATGAGATGCGACATCGCGTTTTAAGAATCTTAAGATCTCTATTGCTACGATACGTAGACATCTGCAAACGCTATTTCCTTGCAAGGAAGTGTCACATTTACATTCATTTGAATCGTAGACGAGGAATGCATAACACTTCGCAATGAATATAATATCCTATCATGAAACATAGACATGAGATGCAATATCTCGTTTTAAGAAGCATTTGAACTCTATTGCTTTGATACGTAGACATCTGCAAGCGCTATTTCCTTGCAAGGAAGTGTCGCATTTACGTTCATTTGAAGTGTAGACGAGGAATACATAACACTTCGCAAATCATATTATATCTTACCATGAAACATAGAAATGAGATGCGATTGCGCGTTTTAAGAAGCATTAGAACTCTATTGCTACGATAGGTAGACATCTGCAAACGCTATTTCCTTGCAAGGAAGTGTCGCATTTACATTCATTTGAAGTGTAGACGAGGAATACATAACACTTCGCAAATTATATAATATCTTACCATGAAACATAGAAATGAGATGCGGTATCGCGTTTTAAGAAGCATTAGAAATCTATTGCTACGATACGTTGACATCTGCAAACGCTATTTCCTAGCGAGGAAGTGTCGCATTTACATTCATTTGAAGTGTAGACGAGGAATACATGACACTTCGCAAATCATATTATATCTTACCATGAAACATAGAAATGAGATGCGATATCGCGTTTTAAGAAGCATTAGAAATCTATTGCTACGATACGTAGACATCTGCAAACGCTATTTCCTAACCAGGAAGTGTCGCATTCACATTCATTTGAAGTGTAGACGAGGAATACATGACACTTCGCAAATCATATTATATCTTACCATGAAACATAGAAATGAGATGCGATATCGCGTTTTAAGAAGCATTAGACATCTATTGCTACGATACGTAGACGTCTGCAAACGCTATTTCCTAGCGAGGAAGCATCGCATTCACATTCATTTGAAGTGTAGACGAGGAATACATAACACTTCGCAAATCATGTTATATCTTACCATGAAAGATAGAAATGAGATGCGATATCGCGTTTTAAGAATCATAAGAACTCTATTGCTACGATACGTAGACATCTGCAAACGCTATTTCCTTGCAAGGAAGTGTCGCATTTACCTTTATTTGAATCGTAGACGAGGAATGCATAACAATTCGCTATGAATATTATACCTTACCATGAAACATCGAAATGAGATGCGACATCGCGTTTTAAGAATCTTAAGATCTCTATTGCTACGATACGTAGACATCTGCAAACGCTATTTCCTTGCAAGGAAGTGTCACATTTACATTCATTTGAATCGTAGACGAGGAATGCATAACACTTCGCAATGAATATAATATCCTATCATGAAACATAGACATGAGATGCAATATCTCGTTTTAAGAAGCATTTGAACTCTATTGCTTTGATACGTAGACATCTGCAAGCGCTATTTCCTTGCAAGGAAGTGTCGCATTTACATTGATTTGAAGTGTAGACGAGGAATACATAACACTTCGCAAACCATATTATATCTTACCATGAAACATAGAAATGAGATGCGATTGCGCGTTTTAAGAAGCATTAGAACTCTATTGCTACGATAGGTAGACATCTGCAAACGCTATTTCCTTGCAAGGAAGTGTCGCATTTACATTCATTTGAAGTGTAGACGAGGAATACATAATACTTCGCAAATTATATAATATCTTACCATGAAACATAGAAATGAGATTCGATATCGCGTTTTAAGAAGCATTAGAAATCTATTGCTGCGATACGTAGACATCTGCAAACGCTATTTCCTAGCGAGGAAGTGTCGCATTTACATTCATTTGAAGTGTAGACGAGGAATACATGACACTTCGCAAATCATGTTATATCTTACCATGAAACATAGAAATGAGATGCGATATCGCGTTTTAAGTAGCATTAGAACACAATTGCTACGATACCTAGACATCTGCAGACGCTATTTCCTAGCAAGGAAGTTTCCCATTTACATTCATTTGAAGTGTAGACGATGATTACATGACACTTCGCAAATCATATTATATCTTACCATGAAACATAGAAATGAGATGCGATATCGCGTTTTAAGAAGCATTAGAAATTTATTGCTACGATACGTAGACATCTGCAAACGCTATTTCCTTGCAAGGAAGTGTCGCATTTACATTCATTTGAATCGTTGACGAGGAATGCATAACATTTCGCAATGAATATAATATCTTATCATGAAACATAGATATGAGATGCAATATCTCGTTCTAAGAAGCATTTGAACTCTATTGCTTCGATACGTAGACATCTGCAAGCGCTATTTCCTTGCAAGGAAGTGTCGCATTTGCATTCACTTAAAGTGTAGACGAGGAATACATAACACTTCGCAAATCATATTATATCTTACCATGAAACATAGAAATGAGATGCGATATCGCGTTTTAAGAAGCATTAGAGCTCTATTGCTACGACAGGTAGACATCTGCAAACGCTATTTCCTTGCAAGGAAGTGTCGCAATCACATTCATTTGAAGTGTAGACGAGGAATACATAACAATTCGCAAATCATATTATACCTTACCATGAAACATAGAAATGAGATGCGATATCGGGTTTTAAGAATCATAAGACTATATTGCTACGATACGTACACATCTGCAAACGCTATTTCCTTGCAAGGAAGTGTCGCATTTACATTCATTTGAAGTGTAGACGAGGAATACATAACACTTCGCAAATTATATAATATCTTACCATGAAACATAGAAATGAGATGCGATATCGCGTTTTAAGAAGCATTAGAAATCTATTGCTACGATACGTAGACATCTGCAAACGCTATTTCCTAGCGAGGAAGTGTCGCATTTACATTCATTTGAAGTGTAGACGAGGAATACATGACACTTCGCAAATCATATTATATCTTACCATGAAACATAGAAATGAGATGCGATATCGCGTTTTAAGAAGCATTAGACATCAATTGCTACGATACGTAGACATCTGCAAACGCTATTTCCTAGCGAGGAAGCATCGCATTCACATTCATTTGAAGTGTAGACGAGGAATACATAACACTTCGCAAATCATGTTATATCTTACCATGAAACATAGAAATGAGATGCGATATCGAGTTTTAAGAATCATATGAACTCTATTGCAACGATACATAGACATCTGCAAACGCTATTTCCTTGCAAGGAAGTGTCGCATTTACCTTCATTTGAATCGTAGACGAGGAATGCATAACAATTCGCAATGAATAT
This sequence comes from Xylocopa sonorina, assembly GCF_050948175.1. NCBI lineage: Eukaryota > Metazoa > Arthropoda > Insecta > Hymenoptera > Apidae > Xylocopa > Xylocopa sonorina. The sequence goes on along the minus strand of NW_027490206.1, from coordinate 834,527 downwards.
TATACCTTACCATGACACATCGAAATGTGATGCGATATCGCGTTTTAAGAATCATAAGATCTCTATTGCTACGATACGTAAACATCTGCAAACGCTATTACCTTGCAAGGAAGTGTCGCATTTACATTCATTTGAATCGTAGACGAGGAATGCATAACACTTCGCAATGAATATAATATCCTATCATGAAACATAGATATGAGATGCAATATCTCGTTTTAAGAAGCATTTGAACACTACTGCTTCGATACGTAGACATCTGCAAGCGCTATTTCCTTGCAAGGAAGTGTCGCATTTACATTCATTTGAAGTGTATACGAGGAATACATAACACTTCGCAAATCATATTATATCTTACCATGAACATAGAAATGAGATGCGATATCGCGTTTTAAGAAGCATTAGAACTCTATTGCTACGATAGGTAGACATCTGCAAACGCTATTTCCTTGCAAGGAAGTGTCGCATTTACATTCATTTGAAGTGTAGACGAGGTATACATGACACTTCGCAAATCATATTATATCTTACCATGAAACATAGAAATGAGATGCGATGTCGCGTTTTAAGTAGCATTAGAAATCTATTGCTACGATACGTAGACATCTGCAAACGCTATTTCCTAGCCAGGAAGTGTCGCATTCACATTCATTTGAAGTGTAGACGAGGAATACATGACACTTCGCAAATCATATTATATCTTACTATGAAACATAGAAATGAGATGCGATATCGCGTTTTAAGAAGCATTAGAACACTATTACTACGATACCTAGACATCTGCAGACGCTATTTCCTAGCAAGGAAGTGTCGCACTTACATTCATTTGAAGTGTAGACGAGGAATACATGACACTTCGCAAATCATATTATATCTTACCACAAAACATAGAAATGAGATGCGATGTCGCGTTTTAAGTAGCATTAGAAGTCTATTGCTACGATACGTAGACATCTGCAAACGCTATTTCCTAGCCAGGAAGTGTCGCATTCACATTCATTTGAAGTGTAGACGAGGAATACATGACACTTCGCAAATCATATTATATCTTACTATGAAACATAGAAATGAGATGCGATATCGCGTTTTAAGAATCATAAGAACTCTATTGCTACGATAAGTAGACATCTGCATACGCTATTTCCTTGCAAGGAAGTGTCGCATTTACACTCATTTGAATAGTAGACGAGGAATACATGACACTTCGCAAATCATACTATATCTTACCATGAAACATAGAAATGAGTTGCGATATCGCGTTTTAAGAATCATAAGAACTCTATTGCTACGATACCTAGACATCTGCAGACGCTATTTCCTAGCAAGGAAGTGTCGCATTTACATTCATTTGAAGTGTTGACGAGGAATGCATAACACTTCGCAAATCATATTACATCTTATCATGAAACAAAGATATGAGATGCAATATCGCGTTTTAAGAAGCACTAAAAATCTATTGCTACGATACGTAGACATCTGCAAACGCTATTTCTTTGCAAGGATGTGTCGCATTTACATTCATTTGAAGTGTAGACGAGGAATACATAACACTTCGCAAATCATATTATATCTTACCATGAAGCATAGAAATGAGATGCGATATCGCGTTGTAAGAAGCATTAGAACTCTATTGCTACGATAGGTAGACATCTGCAAACGCTATTTCCTAGCGAGGAAGTATCGCATTCACATTCATTTGAAGTGTAGTCGAGGAATACATAACACTTCGCAAATCATGTTATATCTTACCATGAAACATAGAAATGAGATGCGATATCGCGTTTTAAGAATCATAAGAACTCTATTGCTACGATAAGTAGACATCTGCATACGCTATTTCCTTGCAAGGAAGTGTCGCATTTACACTCATTTGAATAGTAGACGAGGAATACATGACACTTCGCAAATCATATTATATCTTACCATGAAACGTAGAAATGAGATGCGATATCGCGTTTTAAGCAGCATTACATACCTATTGCTACGATACGTAGACATCTGCAAACGCTATTTCTTTCCAAGGAAGTGTTGCATTTACATTCATTTGAAGTGTAGACGAGGAATACATAACACTTCGCAAATCATATTATATCTTACCATGAAACATAGAAATGAGATGCGATATCGCGTTTTAAGAAGCATTAGAACTCTATTGCTGCGATAGGTAGACATCTGCAAACGCTATTTCCTGGCAAGGAAGTGTAGCATTTACATTCATTTGAAGTGTAGACGAGGAATACACAACACTTCGCAAATCATATTATATCTTACCATGAAAGATAGAAATGATATGCGATATCGCGTTTTAAGAAGCATTAGAACTCGATTGCTACGATAGGTAGACATCTGCAAACGCTATTTCCTTGCAAGGAAGTGTCGCATTTACATTCATTTGAAGTGTAGACGAGGAATACATGACACTTCGCAAATCATACTATATCTTACCATGAAACATAGAAATGAGATGCGATATCGCGATTTAAGAAGCATTGAAACACTATTGCTTCGATACGAAGACATCTGCAAACGCCATTTCCTAGCAAGGAAGTGTCGCATTTACATTCATTTGAAGTGTATGCGAGGTATACATGACACTGCGCAGTGAATATTATATACTATCATGAAACATAGAAATGCGATGCGATGTGGCGATTTATGGAGCATTAGATCTCTACTGCTTCGATACGTAGACATCTGCAAACGCTATTTCCTAGCAAGGAAGTGTGGCATTTACATTCTGTTCACGTGAATACGAGGTATTCATGACACTTCGCAATGAATATTACATCTTATCATGAAATATAGAAATGAGATGCGATATGGCGATTTATGAAGCATTAGAATTCTATTGCTTCGATACGTAGACATCTGCAAACGCTACTTCCTAGGAAGGAAGTGTCGCATTTACATTCTTTTGAAGTGATTACGAGGTATACATAACACTGCACAATGTATATTATATCTTATCATGAAACATAGAAATGAGAATCTATATGGCGAAATAAGAAGCATTAGATACCTATTTCTTCGATACGTAGACAACTGCAAACGCTACTTCCTAGCAAGGAAGTGTCGCATTTACACTCTTTTGAAAGGAATACGAGGTATACATGACACTTCGCAAAGAATATTATATCTTATCATGAAACATAGAACTGATATGCGAGATCGCGTTTTGAGAAGCACTAGAACTCTATTGCTTCGATACGTAGACATCTGCAAACGCTACTTCCTAGCAAGGAAGTGTCGCATTTACACTCTTTTGAAAGGAATACGAGGTATACATGACACTTCGCAATGAATATTATATCTTATCATGAAACACAGAAATGAGGTACGTTATCGCGATTTAAGAAGCTTTAGAACTCTATTGCTTCGATACGTCGATATCTGCAAACACTGTTTCCTAGCTAGGAACTGTCGCATTCACATTCATTTGAAGTGTATGCGAGGTATACATGACACTTCGCAATGAATTTTATATATTATCATGAAACATAGAAATGAGATGCGATATGGCGATTTATGAAGCATTAGATGTCTATTGCTTCGATACGTAGACATCTACAAACGCTATTTCCTAGCAAGGAAGAGTCTCATTTACATTCTTTTGAAGTGAATACGAGGTATACATGTCACTTCGCAATGCATTTTATATCTTATCATAAAACATAGAAATGAGCTGCGATATCGTGTTTTAAGAAGCATTAGAAATCTATTGCTACTATATGTAGACATCTGCAAACGCTATTTCCTAGCAAGGAAGAGTCGCATTTACATTCATTTGAAGTGAATACGTGGTATACATGACACTTCGCAGTGACTATTAAGTCTTATCATGAAACATAGAAATGAGATGCGATATCGCGATTTAAGAAGCATTAGAACTCTATTGCTACGATACGTAGACATCTCCAAACGCTATATCCTAGCAAGGATGTGTCGCATTTACGTTCATTTGAAGTGTAGACGAGAAATACGTAACACATCGCAATGCATATTATGTCTAATCATGAGACATAGAAATGAGATGCGATATCGCGTTTTACGAAGCTTTAGAACACTATTGCTTCGATACGTAGACATCTGCAAACGCTATTTCCTAGCATGGAAGAGCCGCATTTACATTCTTTTGAAGTGAATACGAGGTACAAATGACACTTCGTAATGATTATTATATCTTATCATGAAACATAGAAATGAGGTGCGATATCCGAATTTAAGAAGCATTAGAACACTATTATTTCGATACGTAGACGTCAGGAAACGCTATATCCTAGCAAGGAAGCGTCGTATTTATATTGTTTTGAAGTGAGTACGAGGTATACATGACACTTCGCAATGAATTTTATATCTTATCATGAAACATGGAAATGAGCTGCGATATCGCGTTTTAAGTAGCATTAGAACTGTATTGCTACGATACGTAGACATCTGGAAAACCTACTTCCTAGCAGGATAGTGTCGCATTTGCATTCTTTTGAAGTGAATGCTAGGTATTGTGACGGGTTTTCCCGTTACAATCCGCAAAAAATGGGGGAGATCGAAACAATAATAAAGGGGTGTACGGAAGTTTAATCCGGGGTACAGAATATCGGGGTACAAAATATCCACGTGGTATGATCGTCAATGAATTCGCCAACGCCAAATACAAAACAGAGAATTTTCTATCCAGTGAGTATTTCGTAACGCGAGGCGGGGACTTTCTGGGCGCCAGCTGCTCAAGGAGTAGCGAAAACTATTAGACCACGCAACCCGGGGATATCCGGTGCTAGATACTCCTCGAAATCTCGAAATACTCCCTCGCTCGACTACGTCTAGCCGAGTGCGCAATATAGGGTCGCGGGATACTGAACTCACGGCTTCTTTCTAGATTGCCTCGACGCGGTATTACAAAAGGGTATACCACACGCCGCGAGTGACCGGGGATCACCACTCGTTATACAATACAAAATTACAATACGCAATATCACAAATGCGGCAGGGAACAAAATGGGACGCTTTAGCGTATAAGGACTCACGTTCTCGCTTCCAGCAAGTCTGGATCTCGTTCAGTCCGTCTATATATATATATCTCTCTCTCTCCTCCGAATCGCTCCGTATGATCGCTTGCTCGGTTGCTCGCTAAATGAGTCGCTAAGTCGCTGAGAAGTAGAGGCGAAGAAGAGGGTGTCTTCCTGCTGGCTAGCTCTTATATAGGTTTGCTGGGGGTCCCCGGATCCCCTTGGATCCTTCCTAGGGTTCCTTGGTGGGGTAGGGCTATGCGCGTGGCGATTGTTCGGGGCATCGATCGGTGGATTTCGGCGTTCTTCCCTGATCGCCCCCCCTGGTGTGTCCAGCTAGGGTCCTCTGGATTATTTGAACTGCGGCGCGTGTCGCGCGCCGCGCTTCCTCGGCTCACCTGCAGCTCCGCTGCTCATCTTGAGTTTCCCTCTCCATGGGCTCAGGGGAGGGGTGGAGGTCCTTTTCACACCCGAGGTCCTTCCTGTCCGTCTCCATGGACTATGGCAGCGGTCTTATCGGTGCAGGGCTCTGGATCTTATCCTTCGGGCTTCAGGGTCACTTCTGGTTCGCTTCCCGACTCCCCACCGTCGAGCCCGTCACTCTACCTCGGCGCATAGCCCGTCCGCAAACCTGCGGTCTTTGTACTCGACGAAGGGGCGACTTCTGGGTTGCTTCTTCTTTAGCTCGCCAGTCTTATTCGTAGAACGGAGAGAGAGAAAAGAACGGGAGGGGAAAGGGGGAAGGTTCTACGATTGCGTATTTCACATTTCTCGCATGAGTGGTGATCTGTGAGCTAGTATAACCGAAGCAGGGGAGGGGTGAGCGAGCCTTGTGACGCCACCACGTCACAGTATACATGAACCTTCGCAGTGAATACTATATCTAATCATGAGACATAGAAATGAGATGCGATATCGCGTTTTAAGAAGCTCTAGAACTCTATTGCTACGATACGTAGACATCTGCAAACGCTCTTTCCTAGCAAGGATGTGTCGCATTAATATTTATTTGTAGTGTATCCGAGCTATGCATGACACTTCCCAATGAATATTATTCATATAGTGAAACATAGGAATGAGATGCGGTATCTTGTTTTAAGAAGCATAAGATCTCTACTGCAACGATACTTAGACATCTGCAAACGCTACATCCTAGCAAGGATGCGGCGCATTTACATTCATTTGAAGTGAATACGAGGTACACATGACACTTCGCAATGAATATTATATCTTATCATGAAACATAGAAAGGAGATGCGATATGACGATTTAAGAAGCATTAGAATTCTATTGCTTCCATACGTAGACATCTTCAAACGCTATTTCCCAGCAAGGAAGTGTCGTATGTACATTCAATGAAGTGTATGCGAGGTATACATGGCACTTCGCAATGAATATTATATCTTATCATGACACATAGAAATGAGATGCGATATGCGATCTAAGAACATTAGAACTCTATTGCTTCGATACGTAGACATCTGCAAACGCTGTTTTCCTAGCAAGGAGAGTGTCGCATTTACATTCATTTGAAGTATAGACGACATATACATAACACTGCACAATGAATATTATATCTTATCATGAAACATAGAAATGAGATGCGATATGGCGATTTAAGTAGCATTAGAACACTATTGCTTCGATACGTAGACATCTGCAAACGCTATTTCCTAGCAAGGAAGCGTCGCATTTACATTCGTTTGAAGTATAGACGAGATATACATAAAACTGCACAATGAATATTATATCTTATCATGAACATAGAAATGAGATGCGATATGGCGATTTAAGAAGCATTAGTAATTTATTGCTTCGATACGTAGACATCTGCAAACGCTATTTCCTAGCAAGGAAGTGTCGCCTTTACATTCTTTTGAAACGAATACGTGGTATACATGACACTTCGCAATGAATATATATCTTAACATGAAACATAGAAATGAGATGCGATATGACGATTTAAGAAGCATTAGAATTCTACTGCTTCGATACGTAGACATCTGCAAACGCTTTTTCCTAGCAAGGAAGTGTCGCATTTACATTCATTTCAAGTGTATGCGAGGTATGCAAGACACTTCGCAATGAATATTATATATTATCGTGAATCACAGAAATGAGAAGCGATATCGCGTTTTGAGAAGCATTAGAACTCTAATGCCACGATACGCAGGCATCTGCAACACGCTATTTCTTAGCAAGGATGAGTCGCATTTAGATTCATTTGAAGTATAGATGAGATATACATAACACTGCACAATGAATATTATATCTTATCATGAAACATAGAAATGAGATGCGATATCGCGAATTAAGAGGCATTAGAACTCTATTGCTTCGATACGTATATATCTGCAAACGCTATTTCCTAGCAAGGAAGTGTCGCATTTACATTCATTTGAAGTATAGACGGATATACATAACACTGCACAATGAATATTATATCTTATCATGATACATAGAAATGAGATGCGATATGGCGATTTAGAAGCCTTAGAACTCTATTGCTTCGATACGTAGACATCTGCAAACGCTATTTCCATGGCAAGAAGTGTCGCGTTTACATTATTTTGAAGTGTATGCGAGGTATACATGACACTTCGCAATGAATATTATATATTATCATGAAACATAGATATGAGATGCGATATCGCGAATTAGCCTGCTTTAGAACCTATTGCTTCGATACGTAGACATCTGCGAACGCTATTCCTAGCAGGGAAGTGTCGCATTTACATTCTTTGATGTGAATACGAGGTATACATAACACTCCACAATGAATATTATATCTGATCATAAAACATAGAAATGAGATGTAATATGGCTATTTAAGAAGCATTAGAATTCTATTGCTTCGATACGTAGACATCTGCAAACGCTATTTCCTAGCAAGGAAGTGTCTTATTTACATTCTTTTGAGGTGATACGAGGTATACATAACACTGCACAATGAAAATTATATCTTATCATGAAACATAGTAATGAGTAGCGATATCGCGTTTTGAGAAGCATTAGAACTCTAATGCTACGCTACGTAGACATCTGCAAACGCTATTTCCTGCAAGGAAGTGTCGCGTTTACATTCTTTGAAGTGAATACGAGGTATACATAACACTCACAATGAATATTATATATTCTCATGAAACATAGTAATGAGTAGCGATATCGCGTTTTGAGAAGCATTAGAACCCTAATGCCACGATACGCAGGCATCTGCAAACGCTATATCCTAGCAAGGAAGTGACGCATTTAGATTCATTTGAAGTATAGATGAGATATACATAACACTGCACAATGAATATTATATCTTATCATGAAACATAGAAATGAGATGCGACATGGCGATTTAAGAAGCATTAGAAATCTATTGGTTCGATACGTAGACATCTGCAAACGCTACTTCCTAGCAAGGAAGTGTCGCATTCACATTCATTTGAAGTGTATGCGAGGTAAACATGACACTTCGCAATGAATATTATATCTTATCATGAAACATAGGAATGAGATGCGATATGACGACTTAAGAAGCATTAGAATTCTATTGCTTCCATACGTAGACATCTTCAAACGCTATTTCCCAGCAAGGAAGTGTCGGATGTACATTCAATTGAAGTGTATGCGAGGTATACATGGCACTTCGCAATGAATATTATATCTTATCATGACACATAGAAATGAGATGCGATATGGCGATCTAAGAAGCATTAGAACACTATTGCTTCGATACGTAGACATCTGCAAACGCCATTTCCTGGCAAGGATGTGTCGCGTTTACATTCTTTTGAAGTGAATACGAGGTATACATGACACTTCGTAATGAATATTATATCCTATCATGATACATAGATATGGGATGCGATATCGCGTTATAGGAAGCATTAGAACTCTATAGCTACCATACGTGGATGTCTCAAACTCTATTTCCTAGCATGCAAGTGTCGCATTGACATTCTTTGGAAGAGAATTTGTAGCATACATGACACTTCGCAATGAATATTATGTCTTATCATGAAACATAGAAATGAGATGCGATATCGCGCTTTAAGAAGCATTAGAACTCTATTGCTACGTATTCGTACACATCTGCAAACGCTATTTCCTTGCAAGGAAGTGTCGCATTTACATTCTTTTTGAAGTGAATACGAGGGATACATAATACTCCAAAATCAATATCATATCTTGTCATGAAACATAGAAATGGGATGCGATATGACGATTTAAGATGCATTTGAAATCTATTGCTTCGATACTTAGACATCTGCAAACGCAACTTCCTAGCAAGGAAGTGTCGCATTTACATTCATTTGAAGCGAATACGAGGTATACATGACACTTCGCAATGAATATTATATCTTATCATGAAACATAGATATGAGATGCGATATGGCGGTTTATGAAGCATTAGCTGTCTATTGCTTCGATACATAGACATCTGCAAACGCTATTTCATAGCAAGGAAGCGTCGCATGGAAGCGTCGCATTTACATTCATTTTAAGTGTATGCGAGGTATACGTAACACTGCACAATGAATATTATATCTTATTATAAAACATAGAAATGAGATGCGATATGGCGATATAAGAAGCATTAGAAATCTATTGGTTCGATACGTAGATATCTGCAAACACTATTTCCTAGCAAGGAAGAGTCGCATTTACATTCTTTTGAAGTGAATACGAGGTATACATAACACTTCGCAATGAATATTATATCTTATCATGAAACATAGAAATGAGGTGCGATATGGCGATTTATGAAGCATTAGATGTCTATTGCTTCGATACGTAGACATCTGCGAACGCTATCCCTAAGAAGGAAGTGTCGCATTTACATTCTTTTGAAAGGAATACGAGCCATACATGACACTTCGCAATGAATATTATATCTTATCATGAAACATAGAAACGACATGCGATATGACGTATTAGGATGCACTAGAATTCTATTGCTTCGATACGTAGACATCTGCAGACACTACTTCCTAGCAAGGAAGTGTCGCATTTACATTCTTTTGAAAGGAATACAAGGTATACATAACACTGCACAATGAATATTATATCTTATCATGAAACATAGAAATGAGATGCAATTTGGCGATTTAAGAAGCATTAGAAATCTCTTGCTTCGATATGTAGACATCTGCAAACGCTACTTCCAAGCAAGGAAGTGTCGCATTTACATTCTTTTGAAGTGAATACGAGGTATACATAACACTCCACAATGAAAATTATATCTTCTCATGAAACATAGAAATGAGATGTAATATGGCGATTTAAGAAGCATTAGAACTCAATTGCTTCGATACGTAGACATCTGCAAACGCTAATTCCTAGGAAGGAAGTGTTGTATTTACATTCATTTTAAGTGTACGTGAGGTATACATGACACTTCGCAATGATTATTATATATTATCATGAAACATAGAAATGAGAATCGATTTCGCTTCCTGAGGAGCATTAGAACTCTAATGCCACGATACGTAGACATCTGCAAACGCTATTTCCTAGCAAGGAAGTGTCGCATTTGCATTCATTTGAAGTATGGACGAGATATACATAACACTGCACAATGAATGTTATATCTTAACATGAAACATAGAAATGAGATGCGATATGGCGATTCAAGAAGCATTAGAAATCTATTTGTTCGGTACGTAGACATCTGCAAACTGTACTTCCTAGCAAGCAAGTGTCGCATTTACATTATTTCGAAAGGAATACAAGGTATACATGACACTTCGCAATGAATATTATATCTTATCAGGAAACGTAGATATGAGATGCGATATGACGATTTAAGAAGTATTAGATCTCTATTGCTTCGATACGTAGACATCTGCAAACGCTATATCCTAGCAAGGAAGTGTCGCATTTACATTCTTTTGAGGTGTATACGAGGTGTACATAACACTGCACAATGAATATTATGTCTTATCATGAAACATAGAAATGAGATGCGATATGGCGATTTATGAAGCTTTAGACACCTATTGCTTCGATACGTAGATATCTGTAAACACTATTTCCTAGCATGGAACTGTCGCATTCACATTCATTTGAAGTGTATGCGAGGTATACATGACACTTCGCAATGAATATTATATATTATAAGGAAACATAGATATGAGAAGCGATATCGCGTTTTGGGAAGCATTAGAACTCCAATGCCACGATACGTAGACATCTGCAAACGCTATTTCCTAGCAAGGAAGTGTTGCATTTACATTCATTTGAAGTATAGACGAGATATACATAACACTGCACAATGAATATTATATCTTATCATGAAACATAGAAATGAGATGCGATATCGCGATTTAAGAAGCTTTAGAACTCTATTGCTTCGATACGTAGACATCTGCAATCGCTATTTCCCTGCAAGGAAGTGTCGCATTTACATTCATTTGAAGTGTATGCGTGGTATACATGACACTTCGCAATGAATATTATATCTTATAATGAGACATAGAAATGTAAAGCTATATCGCGTTTTGAGAAGCATTAGAACTCTATTGCTACGATACGTAGATATCTGCAAACGCTATTTCCTGGCAAGGAAGTGGCGCATTTACGTTCTTTTGAAGTGAATACGAGAGATACATAACACTGCACAATGAATATTATATGTAATCATGAAACGCAGAAATGGGATGCGACCTCGCGTATTGTGAAGCATTAGAACACTATTGCTACGATACGTAAATATCTGTAAACGATATTTCCTAGCAAGCAAGTGACGCATTTACATTCTTTTGAAATGAATACGATGTGAGCATGACACTTCGCAATGAATATTATATCTTATCATGAAACATAGAAGTGAGATGCGATATGACGATTTAAGAAGAATTGGAACTCTATTGCTTCGATACGTAGATATCTGCAAACGCTATTTCCTAGCAAGGAAGTGTCGCATTTACATTCTTTTGAAAGGAATACGAGGTATACATGACAGTTCGCAATGAATATTACATCTTATCATGAAACATGGAAATGAGTTGCGATATGGCGATTTATGAAGCATTAGAGTTCTATTGTTTCGATACGTAGACATCTACAAACGCTATTTCCTAGCAAGGAAATGTCGCATTTACATTCATTTGAAGTATAGACGAGATATACATAACACTGCACAGTGAATATTATATCTTATCATGAAACATAGAAATGAGATGCGATATGGCGATTTAAGAAGCATTAGAACACTATTGCTTCGATACGTAGACATCTGCAAACGCTACATCCTAGCTACGAAGTGTAGCATTTAGATACTTTTGAACGGAATACGAGGTATACATGACACTTCGCAATGAATATTATATCTTATCATGAAACATAGAAATGAGAGGCGATATCGCGATTTAAGAAACATCAGAATTCAATTGCTTCGATACGTAGACATCTGCAAGCGCTATTTCCTAGCAAGGAAGTGTCGCATTTACATTCTTTTGAAGTGAATTCGAGGTATACATGACACTTCGCAATGAAAATTATATCTTATCATGAAACGTGGAAATGAGGTGCGATATCTCGTTTGAAGAAGCATTAGAAATCTATTGCTTCGATACGTAGATATCTGCTAACGCTACTTCCTAGCAAAGTGTCGCATTTCGTGACGTCAGGCGTACCGCCTGCCACCCTCAGACGCCGCCAACCAACCTCGACGGCCACAGATCAGCATCCGCATCTCCTCCAGCATCCGGATCCCCTACAAGCTGGCAACCCGCATACTCGCCGCCACGGAACGGGGATGCGACGCCACACATACGCGAGGGAGGATTCCACTCCACGCTACGAGGATGAGGAGAGCTACAACGCCTGGAGCATCGAAAGGTAAGTTGCACGTCTTTGTACCCGGTAAATCGAGTCTTGTCCGCCGACGAACCCAGCTCTGCGCAATTCGCGTCTATTTCGGGAACGGCTACGAAAAGTGTCCACGTGACGAGCGCTTTCGCGACTTCAGGACGTGACACTTCAAAAAAATGTAAATGCGACACTTCCTTGCTAGGAAATAGCGTTTGCAGATGTCTCCGTAACGAAGCAATACTGTTCTAGTACTTCTTAAAACGAGATATCGTATATGGTTCCTATGTTTCATGATAAGATATAATATGCATTGGGAAATGGCATGTATACCTCGCATACACTTCAAATGAATGTAAATGCGACACTTCCTTGCTAGGAAATAGCGTTGGCAGATGTCTACGTATCGAAGCAGTAGTCTTCTAGTGCTTCTTAGATCGCGATATCGCATCTCGTTTCTATGTTTTATGATAACATAATATCCATTACGAAGTGTCATGTATTGCTCGTATTCACTTCAAAAGAATGTAAATGCGACGTTTCCATCCTAGGAAATAGCGTTTGCAGATGTCTATGTATCGTAGCAATAGAGTCCTAATGCTTCTTAAAACGTGTTGTCGCATTTCATTTCTATGTTTCGTGCTAAGATATAATATTCATAGCGAAGTGTCATGTATACCTCGTATTCACTTCAAAAGAATGTAAATTCGACACTTCCTTCCTAGGAAATAGCGTTTGCTGATGTCTACGTATCGTAGCAATAGAGATCTAATGCATCTTAAAACGAGATGTCGCATTCCATTTCTATGTTTCGTGATAAGAAATAGTATTCATTGCGAAATGTCACGTATACCTCGTATTCACTTGAAAAGAAAGTAAATGGACTCTTCCATGCTAGGAAATAGCGTTTGCAGATGTCTACGTATCGTAGCAACAGTGGTCTAATACCGCTTAAAACGCGATATCGCATCTCACTTCTATGTTTCATGATAAGATATAATATGCATTGCGGAGTGTCAGGTATACCCCGTATTCACTTGAAAAGAATGTAAATGGACACTTCCTTGATGGGAAATAGCGTCTGCAGATATCTACGTATCGTAGCAATAGAGTACTTGTGCATCTTAAAGCGCGATATCGCGTCCCATTTCAATGTTTCATGATAAGATATAATATTCTTTGCGAAGTTTTATGTATACCTCGTCTACACTCCAAAAGGATTTAAATGCCACACTTCCTTGCTAGGTAATAGCGTTTCCAGTTGTTTACTTATCGGAGCAATGGAGTTCTATTGCTTCATTCAATACGATGTCGCAAGTCATTTCAATGATTCATGGTAAATTGCAATGTTCTATGCAATATGTTACATTTGTCTGCATCCAGACCTTAGAAGGATGTGAATCCTATACTTACTTGCAACAGAATATCGTTTCCAGAATTCTACGTGTCCAAGCAAGACATTTCTAATACTTCATGCAGCGCGATGTCGCATCTCATTTCAACGTTTCAATGCAAAGAATCTGTAATCATATATCCATAACATTATGCTTAACTGTTAGAGGTCTTCAATAGAATGTGAACTATATAATTCCATGCAACGGCATGGCGCTCCGTAGTGTCTGTCTGTTAAAGCAATCGAGCTAGAATTCTCCATGCAATGCGCTGGCTCATCCCATTTCATCGTTTTAAAGTAAGAATGCTGTAATCTCTTATGCATAGCTCTATGCTTATCTGCTTTAAAATTTCATAAGAATGTAAATTCTACAGCTCCATGCAACAGGATTGCCCTTCGTAGTGTCTACATGTCAAGACAATAGAGTACTAATGCATTATACAATGCCATGACTCATCTCATTTCAACGTTTCGAATTAAGTAAGCTGTAATCTTCTATGAAAAGCATTATAATTATCTGCTTCTACTCTACAATAGAATGTGAATTCTATAGATCCAAGCGACAGGAGGGCAGGCCCTCCACCATCCTACTGCCTGCCCTGATGCGGGCAAACGATACCCAGGGCCACTCAAACCGCGACCAACATCTATCTTATACTCTAACCGATTCATCGTTATGCGTTTTCTATTAAGCTTGCCGGGATCAGTGATATTGATTCGCTCAATCTAAATTATTATTTTCTTTTTAAGTTTCTCGATTTTTTTAGTTTCTCTCACGATATCGTCTATTTCGTTGTACCTTACCCTTACAGTATGGTATATAATCTGTTGTTTGATATTTCTAGGATTTCCTCTTAATAAATGCAATGCTTCCACATATTTTCTTTCTCTTTCTCTTTAGTTACATTGTTGTTATTTTATGCATTTCACCCTCCACATTCCCTCTCTACACCATCTCGGAACAGGCTTTATACGATTACTGCAGGATGACGCCCCGGTCTCGTTACACCGAGATCGAGTGTTCTCTCTTGCATCCGTTGATATATATATATATATATATATATATATATATATATATATATATATGTTATATATGGGAGAATATTTCCTCTTATCCTTTGTATTTTTCCAATGAAATTACATAGACAGAGGTACGAGCTAGTTCTGCACGTCTATTTGAAACAACATTAAATCACCTTGTTAAACAATAATATATTAAATGTGACTTGGACTTTTAAATTTGAATTTATAAACATCTAACAAGTAAATATGTTTTTCTTACTATTCATATCATTATACATTCAGTGATTTATTGTGTGCTGTGATTTGATATATTAACTGCTTGATTATATTTTGCAATGAACTTTGCGTACCAAACATTGTTTTTACTCCTGATGGGAGTGGATAGTTCTTCGTTTTATATTCTTATATCGCATTCATTATAGAAGTATATGATATCCTTCTTATGCAGTCATGTATAATTATGTACTGTGACGGTTTTTCCCGTTTCAATACTCAAGAAAAGGGTATATAGAACCAATAATAACGGGGTATCCAGAAGATTAATCCGGGGTTATATCGGGGTACAGAATATCCGCGTGATTCGGCAACGCGAAGTACAGAACAATAAATTTCCTATCCAGCGAGTATTTCGAAACTGCGAGGCTGGGACTTTTTGGGCGCCAGCTACTAAAAAAGTAGCAAAAACTAGTAAACCACGCAACCCGGGGAAACCCGGTTCAAGATAACCCTCGAAATTTCGAAGTACTCTTTCGCTCGACTGCTTCTAGCCGAGTGCGCAAATTAGGGTCGCGGGATACTGAACTCACGGCTTCTTTCTAGATTACCTCCCGCGTGGGATCGCGATATCACAATTGCGGCAGGGAACAAATGGGACGCTTTAGCGTATAAGGACTCACGTTCTCGTTTCCAACAAGTATGGATTTCGTTCAGTCCGTCTACCTCTCTCCCTCTCTCTCTCTCTCCCTCTCCTCCGAATCGCTCCGTATAATCGCTTGCTCGGTTGCTCGCTAAGTAATCGCTAAGTCGTTGAGAAGAATAAGAGGCTGTCTTCGTGCTGGCTAGCTCATTATATAGGTTTGCTGGGGGTCTTCGGATCCCCTTAGATCCTCCTTAGGGCTCCTTGGTGGGGTAGGGCCATACGCTTCGGTATTGTTCGGGGCATCGATCGGTGGATTTCGGCGATCTTCCCTGATCGCCCCCTCTGGTGTGTCTAGAGGGAGTCCTCTGGATTATTTGAACTGCGGCGCGTGTCGCGCGCCGCGCTTTCCACGGCTTATCTGCAATTCCGCTGCGCATCTTGAGTTTTCCTCTCCATGGACTCAGGGGAGGGGTGGAGGTCCTTCTCACACCCGAGAAACATCCTGTTCGTCTCCATGGACTATAGCAGCGGTCTTATCGTTGCAGGGCTCTGGATCGTATCCTTCGGGCTTCAGGGTCTCTTCTTGCTCACTTCCCGACTCCTCCACCGTCGAGCCCGTCACGCTACCTCGACGCACAGCTCTTCCGCGAACCTGCGGTCTTCTTCCATCAGCTCGCCAGTCTAATCCTTAGAACGGTGAGAGAGAAAAGAACGGGGGGGGGGGGGGGGGGGGGAGGTTCTACCATCCTGTATTCCACGCTCCTCGCAAATACAGCTATCGCGATGGTCCGTGTCGCGCTTCTCGCATGGATGGTGATCTGCGAGCTAGTCTAACCGAAGCAGGGAGGGGGGTCGCGAGCGAGCCTTGTGACGTCATCACGTCACAGTGCACACAAATTCGCAATTAAGTAGCTATGTGTTCAAATTCAATTCCGAATAATACACTAAAAAGCATACCAGATAACAAACGGCAAGATGGTAGCGACACCATGCCGACACTATATTGCCACTTCCGAGGAGTAGTAGTTGATTCGTAGTCATCTGTGACCGGATTCGTTAACTAAAATGCCAGAACGTGTTACCAGCACGTTCTAGACAAGCGAATCGCGCAGTACCAGCACCACAATGACACGCGTATCATCGCTCCATTCATGAATCTCCTCAGCAATTACGCAGGATCACATTTGGCAATGGGGAACCTGTGCTTTCATACAAATTAGAACCGTTAGATGTCAGTAGATGTTCAGCATATGAGTATTGATAGACATTTTGATGGTCGTTTTCCTATATTTATAGTTATTGAGCGAGTCGTATATATTTCTTTCAATCCATCATAGACTAAAAATATTATTTATAAAAAAAATATTACTTATAAAATAAAAATTCATGCTGTTGCGTCCCTAACTTCGCCTTGTGTAATTTTTGAAACAACATGCTGTTATCATATTTAATGTATCCCTCAATTACATGAATTTGTAACAATAAATTGAAGAAAATATATATAAAATAAGTGTATATATTTTTATGACAAAGTAATTATCGACTTTATGGAAAAATCGCCCTATCGAGCTAGTTTATAGAAAATAATAAAATCGAGTTCTTATATCGTTGTTTTGTGCCCGTGTATCTAATTTGGAATCAAAATAAATAAATTGCGCAGTTTAGTCATTATTCATATTTGCTTATAATTTTTATGGAAACAGCTTCCCCATTAGTAAATGTCAGCCTACGCCACAACCACGCGTGTAGCTATGGTGAGCTGATAGTGTCATTGTCACGGCCGTGTAGCCCGTGTGCTATATCTCGGTGCTTTAATAGTGCCGTGATACGAATGCCGCCCCAGTACTAACAGTATGCCATTTCGAAAGCTGAGTAGGAGCACTTTGTTAGCACAGTTCTGTCACGGAATTCGTTCCATCCGTTGTCATTGGCGTGCCAATCGCTGGCTGTTTGGGATATTGTAGTGCATGAGGCAGACTTGTTCCTTATCATCGTCAAGGAGATGGATTTTCACTCCCCCCTTTTTGAATTTTTTAAATTATTGTTTGGAATTTTTACCGCTTCTGTATCTCTATGACCGCATTGTGGATTCAACTTATGTACGATCTTTTTGGTCTTCATCTTTTCTTACATGTAATATTATATATGTGATGCACGTTTGTTATGTAATGCTCCGATTTGTAAGCCTCAGATACTTTTATTCTTTGCTAAAGCCACTTATTCGATTAATATATATTAATTAGACATAGATATAAACAATTAGAAAAATGTTATTAAAACGCTATTAAATATGTTGTTGCAATTATATATTTAAGGTCTGAAGGTGTAGATGCAATTAATATCCGATATTTTACGTGATCGAATCGACGTATCGAGTGAGGCTATGAAATATAAAAATCTTTTACTATTCTTCGACCCCTTCACATGTTAAATGAATGATTAGTTCTGCAAGACAAGAAGCCTGAATTAGTGAGATATCTAGGAACATAAGTAATTTGTAAGTAACACATCTTTTCTCTTCGAAATATTTGCCTTTGCATAGAATAGAACGTATAGATATAATTGCCTGTTTTGTACCCATTTCGGTCCAATTCTATTATAGCCTTTGAGCAGAAGTAATATTGATTACACTTGATTTTTGCAATAGTTCTTTGATTAACAGATTTTATTAACCTAGAATCATCATTTGACGTATGTATCAATCTACTTTGTAGCTCCATCAGTTTCTTTTTCTGCTCGCTACTTTCCATTTTCAGTTCCGTATACTTATCCTTTATCATCATCATATATGTTGCGTAAAATTACAATAACTTTTTGTCCTCAAATTTTGCGGATATTTCAATTAAATTTCCTTTGATTACATAAACGGAAATTAAAAAACAGTGGCACGTACCATTTCTTGGAAACGTTGTATCGTAATTTGCATCTGACTGTTTTGAAAGGCACGCACTTTACTTAACGTTTGCAATGATTCGGTTAGCGAAGTAAAGAAATATTCTACTTTCGAAATTGTTGGCTCTTGTAATTCTAAGGTAAATATATTCATCTGTCGACATCGTGAACATTGTTTTTTGGCAAAATTACAGAAAAACAAATATATTATAAGTAAAATAATAAACATCATAATATTAAATTTAACTCTGTTCATCGTTGCTTTGTTGGACACATCCATAACAATATACAGGGTGGGGCAGTAATAATTAGCACCTCAGATATCCACGAAGCTATAAGTTTCATAGAAGTTTTTGCTAATATAAAATTGCATAGTACAAAGGGCCCATCCGTTGATGAAAATAGTTTTTTTGTAAGTGGAGTTATGTTGGACATATGAAGGTTATCTTCATTTTTTAAAATGAATTGGTATGTCCATTCTTCCGTAATACGATAGAGCATTTTAAAGCAAGTTTAACGATCTGTAACATGAAGGCATTGAAGGTTACAAAAAGTAAAGAAAGGCGATAATACTCACGGTTTTGATAGTAATTGAAACATACGTATTGGAAACAGTGGTAGAAGGCGTAATACTTACCGTTTACTTCACTGTGAATAAACACTTTTCGAAGGGCATTTCAATAGTTTGCAGCATAAGTTAAACATGATAAGATTAGTATTGAAAAATCGGTTCGAATACGTTTGGTTAGGCTGTTCTTTGTGTCGTTCATTTTATAAGTACTGAGCTGCGGATTCCTGAGGACAGCTCACAAAATTGTTGAACTATGGAAGATTATCATTGTGAATTTGAATCAAAAGGTAATGAAATTCCATTAGATTGTAAACAGATCTCAATGTTTCATTTTAGATAGTAAGATTAAATACTCTTTACAAAACTACAAGAATGGATACATACCTTTCTGTTATTATTACTTCATAAAGAATTATATTTGCAATTATATAGTTCATTACGATAAAAAATATTTCTCAGAAAATTCTAAATATTAAATAAAAGAATCAAGTAAAACATTTTTAATAATTACGAATATGAAAAATACTTGAACATTCCAATAGAAAGATGTCTAAACAGGAGCTAGAAAAGTCAAACATTCAATTTCAATTCCAGAATTCATCTATAAGAGGTAAAATGTTTCGAAAGCTTTAATTACAGTCTTTAATGCAAGCAGTTGGCCAGTATTTCAATTTTTAAGAAAATTGATGAAAGTCAACCATTTTGAAGTGGTCAGAATCTTTGTCGTTTGAGCAATAAGTGAATAACAAATAACTGCATAAATTCCAAGCTTAAAAACTTATGGATTAAATCCTAAGCAGACTCGTTTATGAGCGAGATACTAAATAATAATCCACACTAAGTAATCATTTTAAAACTTAAACGATTACATCTCGCGAACTATCAAAGATATCAGAAGCGTGAAAAGTATGTGGTTTATCAAAAACTCTTCTAAAAGAACGGACGAAGCCAATAGAAATCTTTGTTGAAGTAAGCAAGTTCTAAAGTTCTAAGCAACGCGATGGCCCTTATCTGCCTATGTTTCATAGCAAGTAAGTTCTGAATTTCTATGAAATCCGATGGAATTTCTAACTACTAACGTTTCAAAGTAAGTTCTCAAATTCTCAGTTCTACGTTTAAAACTATGTGTGTTCTATATATCTATGTAAAGTGATGGTTCCTATTAGTTGTGACGGAAACCTATATATAGTAAGCCAGGGAAGCTCGAAGGGGTTAATTATCTAAATGCTTTAAGGTGTAAAACGTATTTTAATCTAAAGCGATCTATCGTTCCAAGGTATCCGCTCACGTACAACTTTTCTTGGGCGCCAGCTGCTCAGAAAGTAGCAAAGGGGTAGACTACACGACCCCGGGAACCCTGGGGCGGAACAACCCTTGAAACATCGAAATGCTCCACCTCTCGTCTACGCCTAGCCAAGTACACACACTCAGGTCGCGAGATACTGAAGTGACGGCATGTTTATTTATGGTCTCGACGTGGGTTTAACTAACAAGGGCTACAGGAAACTACGCAACACGTCGCGAATTACCGGGTATCATAACTCGCTTCACGATATAAGATACAATATACAATATGCGACACAAGAAATGGGACGCTTTGGCGAATAAGCTCTCACGTTCTCTTCGTCAGGTTCCTTGAATTCGCTGGTGGCCCTCGGGTCTCCTGCATCCTCCTCGGGGCTCCTTGGTGGAGTGGGCTGTAGGCTTCGGTATCGTTCGGGTCCATCGATCAGTGGATTTCGGCGATTTCCTCTTCTCGCCCGCTTGGGCATCCCTAAGGGGATCCTCCTGATCATCCAAATTGCATAGCGCCTCGCGCGCCGTGCTCCCATGGCCCGCCTGCAGGGCCGCTGGACTTTTGACTTCTCTTTAGGGGGTTAAGGATGGTTGAGGACCTTCTCACATCCCAGAGCATTATAAAGCACAAAAGCAGATAAACATAATGCGATGCATAGAGCTTTACAACCTTCTAACTTACTTTGAACTCTTTACATGAAATGTGATATTGCGGTGCATGAAGCATGACAAATTAATTGCTTCGGCACCAGGACATCTAGAAACGCTATCCCCGGGCAAGAAAGTGTAGGGTTCACACTCAATTCATGTGCAGAAGCAGATAAACATAACGCGATGCTATGAATATTACATCTTATCATGAAATATAGAAGTAAGATGCGCAGCCGCGTTTTACGAAGCATTATAACTCTATTGCTTCTAAACCTTCAGATATAGAAACGATATTCCGTAGCAAGGAAGTGATGCATTTACATTCATTTGAAGTGTAGAGGAGATATAAAAAACGCGTTGCATTGAAATTACATCTTATCATGTGGCTTAGAAGTGACATCCGATATCGCGTTTAATAAAGAGTTAGAAATCTATAACTTCGATGCGTAGACATCTAGAAACGCAATTTCCTAGCAAGGAAGTGTGGTATTTACATTCTTTTGAAGTGTAGTCGAGGTATACATAACACTCCGCAATGAATATTATATAATAACATGAAACATAGAAATGATATGCGATATCGCGTTATAAGAAGCATTAGAAGTCTATTGCTTCGATAAGTAGACATCTGGAATCGCATTTCCTAGCAAGGAAGTGTGGAATTTATGTTCTTTTGAGGTGTAGACCACGTATACATAACACTTCGCAATGAATACTATATCTTATCATGAAACATAGAAATGAAATGCGATATCACGTTTTAAGAAGCATTAGAACTATACTGCTTCGATACGTAGACATCTGCAAACGCTATTTCCTAGCAAGGAAGTGTTACATTTACATTCTTTCGAAGTGAGTACGGGGTATACATAACAATCCACAATGAATACTATATCTTACCATTAAACATAGAAAAGGAATGCGATATCCCTTTATGAGAAACATTAGTACTCTATTGCTTCGATACGTAGACATCTGCAAATGCTATTTAATAGCAAGGAAGAGTCGCATTTACATTCTCTTTAAGTGAATACGAGGTATACATGACACTTCGCAATGAATATTATATCTTATCATGAAACATAGAAATTAGGAGCGATATCGCGATTTAAAAAGCATTAGAATTCTAATACTACGATACGCAGACATCTGGAAACGACATTTTCTAGCAAAGAAGAGTCGCGTTTACATTCTTTTGAAGTGATTACGAGGTATACATGACACTTCGCAATGTATACTATATCTTACCATGAAACATAGAAATGAGATGCGATATTTTGTTTTAAGAAGCTTTAGAACTCTATAGCTACGGTACGTTGATATCTGCAAACACTATTTCCTACCAAGGAAGTGTCGCATTTACATTCTTTCGAAGTGAATACGGGGTATACATAACAATCCACAATGAATACCATATTTTATCATTAATCATAGAAAAGGAATGCGATATCCCGTTATAAGAAGCATTAGAACACTATTGCCTCGATACGTAGACATCTGCAAACGCTATTTCCTAGCAAGGAATTGTCGCACTTACATTCTTTTGAAGTGAATACGAGGTATACATGACACTTCGCAATGAATATTATATCTTATCATGAAACATAGATATTAGGAGCGATCTCGCGATTTAAGAAGCATTAGAACTCCAAAGCTACGATACGTAGACATCTGCAAACGACATTTCCTAGCAAGGAAGTGTCGCATTAACATTCTTTTGAAGTGATTACGAGGTATACATGACACTTCGTAATGAATATTACATCGTATCATGAAACATAAAAATTAGGAGGGATATCGCGATTTAAGAAGCATTAGAATTCAATTGCTTCGATACGCATACATCTGCAAACGCTACTACCTAGCAAGGAAGTGTAGCACTTACATTCTTTCGAAGTGAATACGGGGTGTACATAACAATCCACTATGAATATCATATCTTATTATGAAAGATAGAAATGAGATGCGATATCGCGTTTTAAGAAGCATTAGAACATTATTGCTACGATACGGAGACATCTGCAAACGCTATTTCCCAGCAAGGAAGTGTCGCATTTACATTCATTTTAAGTGTATACGATATATACATGACAAACCGCAATGAATATTATACCTTATCGTGAAACATAGAAATGAGAAGCGATATCGCGTTATAAGAAGCACTAGAACTCTATTGCTTAGATACGTAGACATCATCTAGCGCTATTTCCTAGCAAGAAAGTATCGCATTTACAACTATTTGACGTGTAGACGAGGAATACATAACACTTCTCTATGAATATTATATCTTATCATGAAACATGGAAATGAGATGCGATATCTCCTTTTAACAAGCTTTAGAAATCTATTGCTTCGAGACGTAGACATCTGCAAACGCTATATCCTAGCAAGGAAGTGTTGCATTTACATTCATTTGAAGTGTATGAGAGGTATACATGACACTTCGCATTGAATATTATATCTTATCTTGAAACATAGAAGTGAGATGCGTTGTCGCGTTTTAAGATGCATTGAATGTCTATTGCTACGATACGTAGACATCTGCAAATGCTATTTCCTAGCAAGGAAGTGTCGCTTTTACATTCCTTTGATGTGAATACGACGTATACATAACACTACGCAATGAATATTATATACTATCATGAAACATAGAAATGAGATGCGATATCTCGTTGTAAGAGGCATTAGAACCTTATGGTTTTGGTACGTAGACATCTGGAAACGCTATTTCCTACCAAAGAAATGTCGCATTTACATTCCTTTGAAGTGAATACGAAATATACATAACACTCCACAAAGAACATTCTATCTCATCATGAAACATAGAAATGAGATGCGATATCTCGTTTTAAGAAGCACTAGAACTCCATTGCTTCGAAACGTAGATATCTGCAAACTCTATATCGTAGCAAGAAAGCGTCGCATTTGCATTCATCTGAAGTGTACGCGAGGTATACACAGCACTGCACAATGAATATTATAACTTATGATGAAACATATAAATGAGATGCGATATCGCGTTTTGAGAAGCATTAAAACTCTATTGCTTCGATACATAGACATCTGCAAACGCTATTTCCTAGCAAGGAAGTGTCGCATTTACATTCAATTGAAGTGTATGCGAGGTATACATAACACTCCACAATGAATATTATATCTTATCATGAAACATAGAAATGAAATGTAATATGGCGATTTAAGAAACATTAGAACTCTATTGCTTCGATACGTAGACTTCTGCAAACGCTATTTCCTAGCAAGGAAGTGTCGCATGTACATTCAATTGAAGTGTATGCGAGGTATACATGGCACTTCGCAATGAATATTATATATTATCATGAAACATAGAAATCAGATGCGATATCGCGTTTTGAGAAGCATTAGAACTCTTATGCTACGATACGTAGACATCTGCAAGCGCTATTTCCTGGCAAGGAAGTGTCGCGTTTACATTATTTTGAAGCGAATACGAGGTATACATAACACTCCACAATGAATATTATATATTATCATGATACATGGTAATGAGCGGCGATATCGGGTTTTGAGAAGCATTAGAACTCTAATGCTACCATACGTAGACATCTGCAAACGCTAATTCCTTGCAAGGAGGTGTCGCGTTTACATTATTTTGAAAGGAATACGAGGTATACATGACACTTCGCAATGAATATTATATCTTATCATGAAACATAGAAATGAGATGCGATATCTCGTTGTAAGAGGCATTAGAACCATATGGTTTTGGTACGTAGACATCTGGAAACGCTATTTCCTAGCAAGGAAGTGTCGCGTTTACATTCTTTTGAAGTGAATACGAAATATACATAACACTCCACAATGAACATTCTATCTCATCATGAAACATAGAAATGAGATGCGATATCTCGTTTTAAGAAGCACTAGAACTCCATTGCTTCGAAACGTAGATATCTGCAAACTCTATGTCGTAGCAAGAAAGCGTCGCATTTACATTCATCTGAAGTGTACGCGAGGTATACACAGCACTGCACAATGAATATTATAACTTATGATGAAACATATAAATTAGATGCGATATCGCGTTTTGAGAAGCATTAAAACTCTATTGCTTCGATACATAGACATCTGCAAACGCTATTTCCTAGCAAGGAAGTGTCGCATTTACATTCAATTGAAGTGTATGCGAGGTATACATAACACTCCACAATGAATATTATATCTTATCATGAAACATAGAAATGAAATGTAATATGGCGATTTAAGAAACATTAGAACACTATTGCTTCGATACGTAGACTTCTGCAAACGCTATTTCCTAGCAAGGAAGCGTCGCATGTACATTCAATTGAAGTGTATGCGAGGTATACATGGCACTTCGCAATGAATATTATATATTATCATGAAACATAGAAATCAGATTCGATATCGCGTTTTGAGAAGCATTAGAACTCTTATGCTACGATACGTAGACATCTGCAAGCGCTATTTCCTGGCAAGGAAGTGTCGCGTTTACATTATTTTGAAGCGAATACGAGGTATACATAACACTGCACAATGAATATTATATATTATCATGATACATGGTAATGAGCGGCGATATCGGGTTTTGAGAAGCATTAGAACTCTAATGCTACCATACGTAGACATCTGCAAACGCTAATTCCTTGCAAGGAGGTGTCGCGTTTACATTATTTTGAAAGGAATACGAGGTATACATGACACTTCGCAATGAATATTATATCTTATCATGAAACATAGAAATGAGATGCGATATCTCGTTGTAAGAGGCATTAGAACCATATGGTTTTGGTACGTAGACATCTGGAAACGCTATTTCCTAGCAAGGAAGTGTCGCGTTTACATTCTTTTGAAGTGAATAAGAAATATACATAACACTCCACAATGAACATTCTATCTCATCATGAAACATAGAAATGAGATGCGATATCTCGTTGTAAGAAGCACTAGAACTCCATTGCTTCGAAACGTAGATATCTGCAAACTCTATATCGTAGCAAGAAAGCGTCGCATTTACATTCATCTGAAGTGTATGCGAGGTATACATAGCACTGCACAATGAATATTATAACTTATGATGAAACATATAAATGAGATGCGATATCGCGTTTTGAGAAGCATTAAAACTCTATTGCTTCGATACATAGACATCTGCAAACGCTATATCGTAGCAAGGAAGTGTCGCATTTACATTCAATTGAAGTGTATGCGAGGTATACATAACACTCCACAATGAATATTATATCTTATCATGAAACATAGAAATGAAATGTAATATGGCGATTTAAGAAACATTAGAACTCTATTGCTTCGATACGTAGACTTCTGCAAACGCTATTTCCTAGCAAGGAAGTGTCGCATGTACATTCAATTGAAGTGTATGCGAGGTATACATGGCACTTCGCAATGAATATTATATATTATCATGAAACATAGAAATCAGATTCGATATCGCGTTTTGAGAAGCATTAGAACTCTTATGCTACGATACGTAGACATCTGCAAGCGCTATTTCCTGGCAAGGAAGTGTCGCGTTTACATTATTTTGAAGCGAATACGAGGTATACATAACACTCCACAATGAATATTATATATTATCATGATACATGGTAATGAGCGGCGATATCGGGTTTTGAGAAGCATTAGAACTCTAATGCTACCATACGTAGACATCTGCAAACGCTAATTCCTTGCAAGGAGGTGTCGCGTTTACATTATTTTGAAAGGAATACGAGGTATACATGACACTTCGCAATGAACATTATATCTTATCATGAAACATAGAAATGAGATGCGATATCTCGTTGTAAGAGGCATTAGAACCATATGGTTTTGGTACGCAGACATCTGGAAACGCTATTTCCTAGCAAGGAAGTGTCGCGTTTACATTCTTTTGAAGTGAATACGAAATATACATAACACTCCACAATGAACATTCTATCTCATCATGAAACATAGAAATGAGATGCGATATCTCGTTTTAAGAAGCACTAGAACTCCATTGCTTCGAAACGTAGATATCTGCAAACTCTATATCGCAGCAAGAAAGCGTCGCATTTACATTCATCTGAAGTGTATGCGAGGTATACATAGCACTGCACAATGAATATTATAACTTATGATGAAACATATAAATGAGATGCGATATCGCGTTTTGAGAAGCATTAGAACTCTATTGCTTCGATACATAGACATCTGCAAACGCTATTTCCTAGCAAGGAAGTGTCGCATTTACATTCAATTGAAGTGTATGCGAGGTATACATAACACTCCACAATGAATATTATATCTTATCATGAAACATAGAAATGAAATGTAATATGGCGATTTAAGAAACAATAGAACTCTATTGCTGCGATACGTAGACTTCTGCAAACGCTATTTCCTAGCAAGGAAGTGTCGCATGTACATTCAATTGAAGTGTATGCGAGGTATACATGGCACTTCGCAATGAATATTATATATTATCATGAAACATAGAAATCAGATGCGATATCGCGTTTTGAGAAGCATTAGAACTCCTATGCTACGATACGTAGACATCTGCAAGCGCTATTTCCTGGCAAGGAAGTGTCGCATTTACAATCATTTGAAGTGAAGACGAGGAATGCTTAACACTTTGCAGTGAATATTATATCTTATCATGAAACATAGAAATGACATGCGATATCTCGTTTTAAGAAGCATTAGAACTCTATTGCTTCGATACGTAGACATCTGCAAACGCTATTTCCTAGCAAGGAAGTGTCGCAATTAACGTCATTTGATGTGAATTCGAGGTATACATAACACTGCACAATGAATATTATAGACATAGAAATAAGATGCGATATCGCGTTTTAAGAATCATTAGAACTCTATTGCTTCGATACCTAGACATCTACAAACGCTACTTCCTAGCAAGGGAGAGTCGCATTTACCTTCTTTTGAAGTGAATACGAGGTATACATGGCACTTGGCAATGAATATTATATCCTATCATGAATCATAGAAATGGAATGCGATATCGCGTTTTGACAAGCCTTAGAACTCTATTGCTTCGATACGTAGACATCTGCAAACGCTATTTCCTAGCAAGGAAGTGTCGCATTTACATTCATTTGACGTGTATGCGAGGTATACACGACACTTCGCAATGAATATTATATATCATCATGAAACATGGAAATGAGGTGCGTTATCGCGCTTTGAGAAGCATGAGAAATCTATTGCTTCGATACGTTGACATCTGCAAACGCTATTTCCTAGCAAGGAAGTGTCGCATTTACATTCATTTGAAGTGTAGACGAGGAATACGTAACACTTCGCAATGAATATTATTTCTTATCATGAAACATTGAAATGAGATGCGATACCTCGATTTTAGAAGCATTAGAACTCTATTTCTTCGATACGTAGATATCTGCAAACTGTATTTCCTAGCAAGGAAGTGTCGCATTTACATTCATTTGAAGTGTAGACGGGGAATACATAACACTTCTCAATGAATATTATATCTTATCATGAAACATAGAAATGAGATGCGATATCTCGTATTAAGAAGCATTAGAAATCTATTGCTTCGATACATAGATATCTGCACACGCTACATCCTAGCAAGGAAGTGTCGCATTTACATTCATTTGAAGTGCATCCGAGGTATTCGTGACACTTCGCAATGAATACTATATCTTTTCATGGAACATAGAAATTAGATGCGATATCGCGACATAAGAAGCATTAGAACTCTATTGCTTTGATACGTAAACATCTGCAAGCGCTATTTCCTAGCAGGGAAGTGTTGCATTTACATTCATTTGAAGTGTAGACGTGGAATACGTAACACTTCGCAGTGAATATTATACCTTATCATGAGACATAGAAATGAGATGCGCTACCGCGTTTTAAGAAGCATTAGAAATTCATTGCTTCGATACGTAGACAACTGCAAACGCCATTACCTAGCAAGGATGTGTCGTATTTACATTCATTTGAAGTGTATGCGAGGTATACATGCCACTCCGGAATGAATATTATATCTCATCATGAGACATAGAAATGAGATGCGATATCGCATTTTGAGAAGCATTAGAATTCTATTTCTACGATACGTAGACAACTTCATACGCAACTTCCTAACAAGGAAGTGTCGCATTTACACTCTTTTTAAGTGAATACGAGGTTTACATAACACTGCACAATGAAAATTATATCCTATCATGAAACATGGACATGAGATGCGATATCGCGCTTTGAGAATCATTAGAACACTATCGCTACGGTACGTAGACATCTGCAAACCGTATTTCCTTGCAAGGAAGTGTCGCATTCACATTCACTTGAAGTGCGGACGAGGAATACATAACACTTCGCAATGAATATTATATCTTATCATGAAACATAGATATGAGATGCAATATCTCGTTTTAAGAAGCATTTGAACTCTATTGCTTCGATTCGTAGACATCTGCAAACGCTATTTCCTTGCAAGGAAGTGTCCCATTTACATTCATTTGAAGTGTACACGAGGAATACATGACACTTCGCAAATCATATTATATCTCACCATGAAACATAGAAATGAGTTGCGATATCGCGTTTTAAGAATCATATAAACTCTATTGCTACGATACGTAGACATCTGCAAACGCTATTTCCTTGCAAGGAAGTGTCGCATTTACATTCCTTTGAAGTGTAGACGAGGAATACATGATACTTCGCAAATCATATTATATCTTACCATGAAACATAGAAATGATTTGCGATATCGGAGTCTTAAGAAGCATTAGAAAGCTATTGCTACGATACGTATACATCTGCAAACGCTATTTCCTAGCGGGGAAGTATCGCATTCACATTCATTTGAAGTGTGGACGAAGAATACACAACACTTCGCAAATCATATTATACCTTACCATGTAATATAGAAATGAGATGCGATATCGCGTTTTAAGAACCATTAGAACTCTATTGCTACGATACGTAGACATCTGCAAACGCTATTTCCTTGCAAGGAAGTGTCGCATTTACATTCATTTGAATCGTAGATGAGGAATACATAACACTTCGCAATGAATATTATATCTTATCATGAAACATAGATATGAGATGCAATATCTCGTCTTAAGAAGCATTTTAACTCTATTGCTTCGATACGTAGACGTCTGCAAACGCTATTTCCTTGCAAGGAAGTGTCGCATTTACATTCCATTGAAGTGTAGACGAGGAACACATGATACTTCGCAAATGATATTATATCTTACCATGAAACATAGAAATGAGATGCGATATCGCGTTTTAAGAAGCATTAGAACACTATTGCTACGATAGGTAGTCATTTGCAAACGCTACTTCCTTGCAAGGAAGTGTCGCATTTACATTCATTTGAAGTGTAGACGAGGAATACATAACACTTCGCAAATCATATTATATCTTACCATGAAACATAGAAAAGAGATGCGATATCGCGTTTTAAGAATCATAAGAACTCTATTGCTACGGTACGTAGACATCTGCAAACGCTATTTCCTCGCGAGGAAGTATCGCATTCACATTCATTTGAAATGTAGACGAGGAATACATAACACTTAGAAATCATATTACATCTTACCATGAAACATAGAAATGAGATGCGATATCGCGTTTTAAGAATCATATGAACTCCATTGCTACGATACGTAGGCATCTGCAAACGCTATTTCCTTGCAAGGAAGTGTCGCATTTACTTTCATATGAATCGTAGACGAGGAATGCGTAACACATCGCAATGAATATTATATCTTATCATGAAACATAGATATGACATGCAATATCTCGTTTCAAGAAGCATTTGAACTCTATTGCTTCGATACGTAGACATCTGCAAACGCTGTTTCCTTGCAAGGAAGTGTCGCATTTACTTTCATTTGAATCGTAGACGAGGAATGCATAACACTTCCCAATGAATATTATATCTTATCATGAAACATAGATATGAGATGCAATATCTAGTTTTAAGAAGCAATTGAACTCTATTGCTTCGATACGTCGACATCTGCAAACGCTATTTCCTTGCAAGGAAGTGTCGCATTCACATTCACTTGAAGTGTAGACGAGGAATAAATAACACTTCGCAACGAATATTATATCTTATCATGAAACATAGATATGAGATGCAATATCTCGTTTTAAGAAGCATTTGAACACTATTGCTTCGATACGTAGACATCTGCAAACGCTATTTCCTTGCAAGGAAGTGCCCCATTTACATTCATTTGAAGTGTAGACGAGGAATACATAACACTTCGCAAATCATGTTACATCTTACCATGAAACGTAGAAAAGAGATGCGATATCGCGTTTTAAGAAGCATTAGAACTCTACTACTACGATACGTAGACATCTGCAAACGCTATTTCCTTGCAAGGAAGTGTCGCATTTACATTCATTTGATGTGTAGACGAGGAATACATAACTCTTCGCAAATCATATTATATCTTATCATGAAACATAGAAATGAGATGCGATATCGCGTTTTAAGAAGCATTAGAACTCTATTGCTACGATACGTAGACATCTGCAAACGCTATTTCCTTGCAAGGAAGTGTCGCATTTACATTCCTTTGAAGTGTAGACGAGGAATACATGATACTTCGCAAATCATATTATATCTTACCATGAAACATAGAAATGATTTGCGATATCGGAGTTTTAAGATGCATTAGAAAGCTATTGCTTCGATACGCAGACATCTGCAAACGCTATTTCCTTGCAAGGAAGTGTCGCATTTACATTCCTTTGAAGTGTAGACAAGGAATACATGATACTTCGCAAATC
Source organism: Xylocopa sonorina (assembly GCF_050948175.1). Lineage (NCBI taxonomy): Eukaryota > Metazoa > Arthropoda > Insecta > Hymenoptera > Apidae > Xylocopa > Xylocopa sonorina. The sequence goes on along the minus strand of NW_027490206.1, from coordinate 802,242 downwards.
ATATTATATCTTACCATGAAACATAGAAATGAGATGCGATGTCGAGTTTTAAGAAGCATTGGAACACTATTGCTACGATAGGTAGTCATTTGCAAACGCTACTTCCTTGCAAGGAAGTGTCGCATTTACATTCCTTTGAAGTGTAGACGAGGAATACATAACATTTCGCAAATCATATTATATCTTACCATGAAACATAGGAATGAGATGCGATATCGCGTTTTAAGAAGCACTAGAAAGCTATTGCTACGATACGTAGAGATCTGCAAACGCTATTTCCTAGCGAGGAAGTATCGCATTCACATTCGTTTGAAGTGTAGACGAGGAATACATAACACTTCGCAAATCATTTTATATCTTACCATGAAACATGGAAATGAGATGCGATATCGCGTTTTAAGAATCATATGAACTCTATTGCTACGATACGTAGACATCTGCAAACGCTGTTTCCTTGCAAGGAAGTGTCGCATTTACTTTCATTTGAATCGTAGACGAGGAATGCATAACACTTCGCAATGAATATTATATCTTATCATGAAACATAGATATGAGATGCAATATCTAGTTTTAAGAAGCAATTGAACTCTATTGCTTCGATACGTCGACATCTGCAAACGCTATTTCCTTGCAAGGAAGTGTCGCATTCACGTTCACTTGAAGTGTAGACGAGGAATACATAACACTTCGCAACGAATATTATATCTTATCATGAAACATAGATATGAGATGCAATATCTCGTTTTAAGAAGCATTTGAACACTATTGCTTCGATACGTAGACATCTGCAAACGCTATTTCCTTGCAAGGAAGTGTCCCATTTACATTCATTTGAAGTGTAGACGAGGAATACATAACACTTCGCAAATCATGTTACATCTTACCATGAAACGTAGAAAAGAGATGCGATATCGCGTTTTAAGAAGCATTAGAACTCTACTACTACGATACGTAGACATCTGCAAACGCTATTTCCTTGCAAGGAAGTGTCGCATTTACATTCATTTGAAGTGTAGACGAGGAATACATAACTCTTCGCAAATCATATTATATCTTATCATGAAACATAGAAATGAGATGCGATATCGCGTTTTAAGAAGCATTAGAACTCTATTGCTACGATACGTAGACATCTGCAAACGCTATTTCCTTGCAAGGAAGTGTCGCATTTACATTCATTTGAATCGTAGATGAGGAATACATAACACTTCGCAATGAATATTATATCTTATCATGAAACATAGATATGAGATGCAATATCTCGTCTTATGAAGCATTTTAACTCTATTGCTTCGATACGTAGACGTCTGCAAACGCTATTTCCTTGCAAGGAAGTGTCGCATTTACATTCCATTGAAGTGTAGACGAGGAATACATGATACTTCGCAAATGATATTATATCTTACCATGAAACATAGAAATGAGATGCGATTTCGCGTTTTAAGAAGCATTAGAACACTATTGCTACGATAGGTAATCATTTGCAAACGCTACTTCCTTGCAAGGAAGTGTCGCATTTACATTCATTTGAAGTGTAGACGAGGAATACATAACACTTCGCAAATCATATTATAACTTACCATGAAACATAGAAAAGAGATGCGATATCGCGTTTTAAGTATCATAAGAACTCTATTGCTACGGTACGTAGACATCTGCAAACGCTATTTCCTCGCGAGGAAGTATCGCATTCACATTCATTTGAAATGTAGACGAGGAATACATAACACTTAGAAATCATATTACATCTTACCATGAAACATAGAAATGAGATGCGATATCGCGTTTTAAGAATCATATGAACTCCATTGCTACGATACGTAGGCATCTGCAAACGCTATTTCCTTGCAAGGTAGTGTCGCATTTACTTTCATATGAATCGTAGACGAGGAATGCGTAACACTTCGCAATGAATATTATATCTTATCATGAAACATAGATATGACATGCAATATCTCGTTTCAAGAAGCATTTGAACTCTATTGCTTCGATACGTAGACATCTGCAAACGCTGTTTCCTTGCAAGGAAGTGTCGCATTTACTTTAATTTGAATCGTAGACGAGGAATGCATAACACTTCCCAATGAATATTATATCTTATCATGAAACATAGATATGAGATGCAATATCTAGTTTTAAGAAGCAATTGAACTCTATTGCTTCGATACGTCGACATCTGCAAACGCTATTTCCTTGCAAGGAAGTGTCGCATTCACATTCACTTGAAGTGTAGACGAGGAATACATAACACTTCGCAACGAATATTATATCTTATCATGAAACATAGATATGAGATGCAATATCTCGTTTTAAGAAGCATTTGAACACTATTGCTTCGATACGTAGACATCTGCAAACGCTATTTCCTTGCAAGGAAGTGCCCCATTTACATTCATTTGAAGTGTAGACGAGGAATACATAACACTTCGCAGATCATGTTACATCTTACCATGAAACGTAGAAAAGAGATGCGATATCGCGTTTTAAGAAGCATTAGAACTCTACTACTACGATACGTAGACATCTGCAAACGCTATTTCCTTGCAAGGAAGTGTCGCATTTACTTTCATATGAATCGTAGATGAGGAATACATAACACTTCGCAATGAATATTATATCTTATCATGAAACATAGATATGAGATGCAATATCTCGTCTTAAGAAGCATTTTAACTCTATTGCTTCGATACGTAGACGTCTGCAAACGCTATTTCCTTGCAAGGAAGTGTCGCGTTTACATTCCATTGAAGTGTAGACGAGGAATACATGATACTTCGCAAATGATATTATATCTTACCATGAAACATAGAAATGAGATGCGATATCGCGTCTTAAGAAGCATTAGAACACTATTGCTACGATAGGTAGTCATTTGCAAACGCTACTTCCTTGCAAGGAAGTGTCGCATTTACATTCATTTGAAGTGTAGACGAGGAATACATAACACTTCGCAAATCATATTATATCTTACCATGAAACATAGAAAAGAGATGCGATATCGCGTTTTAAGAATCATAAGACCTCTATTGCTACGGTACGTAGACATCTGCAAACGCTATTTCCTCGCGAGGAAGTGTCGCATTCACATTCATTTGAAGTGTAGACGAGCAATACATAACACTTCGCAAATCATGTTATATCTTACCATGAAACATAGAAATGAGATGCCATATCGCGTTTTAAGAATCATATGAACTCTATTGCTACGATACGTAGACATCTGCAAACGCTATTTCCTTGCAAGGAAGTCTCGCATTTACATTCATTTGAATCGTAGATGAGGAATGCATAACACTTCGCAATGAATATTATATCTTATCACGAAACATAGATATGAGATGCAATATCTCGTTTTAAGAAGCATTTGAACTCTATTGCTTCGATACGTAGACATCTGCAAACGCTATTTTCTAGCGAGGAAGTATCGCATTCACATTCATTTGAAGTGTAGCCGAGGAATACATGACACTTCGCAAATCATATTATATCTTACCATGAAACATAGAAATGAGATGGGATATCGCGTTTTAAGAAGCATTGGAAATCCATTGCTACGATACGTAGACATCTGCAAACGCTATTTCCTAGCGAGGAAGTGTCGCATTCACATTCATTTGAAGTGTAGACGAGGAATGCATAACACTTCGCAAATCATATTATATCTTACCATGAAACATAGAAATGAGATGCGATAACGCGTTTTAAGAATCATAAGAACTCTATTGCTACGATACGTAGATATCTGCAAACGCTATTTCCTAGGGAGGTAGTGTCGCATTCACATTCATTTGAAGTGTAGACGAGGAATACATAACACTTGGCAAATCATATTATATCTTACCATGAAACATAGAAATGAGATGCGATAACGCGTTTTACGAATCATAAGAACTCTATTGCTACGATACGTAGATATCTGCAAACGCTATTTCAATGCAAGGAAGTGTCGCATTTACTTTCATTTGAATCGTAGACGACGAATGCATAACACTTCGCAATGAATGTTATATCTTATCATGAAGCATAGATATGAGATGCAATATCTCGTTTTAAGAAGCATTAGAACGCTATTGCTACGATACCTAGACATCTGCAGACGCTATTTCCTTGCAAGGAAGTGTCGCATTTACATTCATTTGAAGTGTAGACGAGGAATACATGACACTTCTTAAATCATATTATATCTTACCATGAAACATAGAAATGAGATGCGATATCGCGTTTTAAGAATCATAAGGACTCTATTGCTTCGATACTTAAACATCTGCAAACGCTATTTCCTTGCAAGGAAGTGTCGCATTTACGTTCATCTGAATCGTAGACGAGGAATGCATAACACTGCGCAATGAATATTATATCTTATCATGAAGCATAGATATGAGATGCAATATCTCGTTTTAAGAAGCATTTGAACTCTATTGCTTCGATACGTAGACATCTGCAAACGCTATTTCCTTGCAAGGAAGTGTCGCATTTACATTCATTTGAAGTGTAGACGAGGAATACATGACACTTCGCAAATCATATTATATCTTACTATGAAACATAGATATGAGATGCGAAATCGCGTTTTAAGAAGCATTAGAAATCTATTGCTACGATACGTAGACATCTGCAATCGCTATTTCCTTGCAAGGAAGTGTCGCAATTACTTTCATTTGAATCGTAGACCAGGAATGCATAACACTTCGCAATGAATATTACATCTTACCATGAAACATAGAAATGAGATGCGAAATCGCGCTTTAAGAAGCATTAGAAATCTATTGCTACGATACGTAGACATCTGCAAACGCTATTTCCTAGCGAGGAAGTGTCGCATTCACATTCATTTGAAGTGTAGACGAGGAATACATGACACTTCGCAAATCATATTATATCTTACCATGAAACATAAAAATGAGATGCAATATCGCGTTTTAAGAAGCATTAGAAATCTATTGCTACGACACGTAGACATCTGCAAACGCTATTTCCTAGCGAGGAAGTGTGGCATTCACATTCTTTTGAAGTGTAGACGAGGAATACATAACACTTCGCAAATCATATTATATCTTACCATGAAACATAGAAATGAGATGCGATATCGCGTTCTAAGAAGCATTAGAAAGCTATTGCTACGATACGTAAACATCTGCAAAGGCTATTTCCTAGCGAGGAAGTATCGCATTTACATTCATTTGAAGTGTGGACGAGGAATACATAACACTTCGCAAATCATATTATATCTTACCATGAACCATAGAAATGAGTTGCGATATCGCGTTTTAAGAATCGTAAGAACACCATTGCTGCGATACGTAGACATCTGCAAACGCTATTTCCTAACGAGGAAGTGTCGCATTCACATTCATTTGAAGTGTAGACGAGGCATACATAACACTTCGCAAATCATATTATATCTTATCATGAAACATAAAAATGAGATGCGACATCGCGTTTTAAGAATCATAAGAACTCTATTGCTACAGTACGTAGACATCTGCAAGCGCTATTTTCTTGCAAGGAAGTGTCGCATTTACATTCATTTGAATCGTAGACGAGGAATGCATAACACATCGCAATGAATATTATATCTTATCATGAAACATAGATATGAGATGCAATATATCGTTTTAAGAAGCATTAGAACTCTATTGCTACGATACCTAGAAATCTGCAGACGCTATTTCCTAGCAAGGAAGTGTCGCATTTACATTCATTTGAAGTGTAGACGAGGGATACATAACACTTCGCAAATCATATTATATCTTACCATGAAACATAGAAATGAGATGCGATATCGCGTTTTAAAAAGCATTAGAACTCTATCGCTACGATACCTAGACATCTGCAGACGCTATGTCCTAGCAAGGAAGTGTCGCATTTACATTCATTTGAAGTGTAGACGAGGAATACATAACACTTCGCAAATCATATTATATCTTACCATGAAACATAGAAATGAGATGCGATATCGCGTTTTAAGAATCATAAGAACTCTATTGCTACGTTACGTAGACATCTGCAGACGCTATTTCCTAGCAAAGAAGTGTCGCATTTACATTCATTTGAAGTGTAGACGAGGAATACATGACACTTCGCAAATCATGTTATATCTTACCATGAAGCATAGAAATGAGATGCGATATCGCGTTTTAAGAAGCTTTAGAAATCTATTGCTACGATACCTAGACATCTGCAGACGCTATTTCCTAGCAAGGAAGTGTCGCATTTACATTCATTTGAAGTGTAGACGAGGAATACATGACACTTCGCAAATCATATTATATCTTACCACGAAACATAGAAATGAGATGCGATATCGCGTTTTAAGGATCATAGGAACTCTATTGCTACGATACGTAGACATCTGCAAACGCTATTTCCTTGCAAGGAAGTGACGCATTTACATTTATTTGTATCGCATACGAGGAATGCATAATACTTCGCAATGAATATTATATCTTATCATGAAACATAGATATGAGATGCGATATCTCGATTTAAGAAGCATTAGAAAGCTATTGCTACGATACGTAAACATCTGCAAACGCTATTTCCTAGCGAGGAAGTGTGGCATTCACATTCTTTTGAAGTGTAGACGAGGAATACATAACACTTCGCAAATCATATTATATCTTACCATGAAACATAGAAATGAGATGCGATATCGCGTTCTAAGAAGCATTAGAAAGCTATTGCTACGATACGTAAACATCTGCAAAGGCTATTTCCTAGCGAGGAAGTATCGCATTTACATTCATTTGAAGTGTGGACGAGGAATACATAACACTTCGCAAATCATATTATATCTTACCATGAACCATAGAAATGAGTTGCGATATCGCGTTTTAAGAATCGTAAGAACACCATTGCTACGATACGTAGACATCTGCAAACGCTATTTCCTAACGAGGAAGTGTCGCATTCACATTCATTTGAAGTGTAGACGAGGAATACATGACACTTCGCAAATCATATTATATCTTACCATGAAACATAAAAATGAGATGCGACATCGCGTTTTAAGAATCATAAGAACTCTATTGCTACAGTACGTAGACATCTGCAAACGCTATTTTCTTGCAAGGAAGTGTCGCATTTACATTCATTTGAATCGTAGACGAGGAATGCATAACACATCGCAATGAATATTATATCTTATCATGAAACATAGATATGAGATGCAATATATCGTTTTAAGAAGCATTAGAACTCTATTGCTACGATACCTAGACGTCTGCAGACGCTATTTCCTAGCAAGGAAGTGTCGCATTTACATTCATTTGAAGTGTAGACGAGGGATACATAACACTTCGCAAATCATATTATATCTTACCATGAAACATAGAAATGAGATGCGATATCGCGTTTTAAGAAGCATTAGAACTCTATCGCTACGATACCTAGACATCTGCAGACGCTATTTCCTAGCAAGGAAGTGTCGCATTTACATTCATTTGAAGTGTAGACGAGGAATACATAACACTTCGCAAATCATATTATATCATACCATGAAACATAGAAATGAGATGCGATATCGCGTTTTAAGAATCATAAGAACTCTATTGCTACGTTACGTAGACATCTGCAGACGCTATTTCCTAGCAAGGAAGTGTCGCATTTACATTCATTTGAAGTGTAGACGAGGAATACATGACACTTCGCAAATCATGTTATATCTTACCATGAAGCATAGAAATGAGATGCGATATCGCGTTTTAAGAAGCTTTAGAGATCTATTGCTACGATACCTAGACATCTGCAGACGCTATTTCCTAGCAAGGAAGTGTCGCATTTATATTCATTTGAAGTGTAGACGAGGAATACATGACACTTCGCAAATCATATTATATCTTACCACGAAACATAGAAATGAGATGCGGTATCGCGTTTTAAGGATCATAGGAACTCTATTGCTACGATACGTAGACATCTGCAAACGCTATTTCCTTGCAAGGAAGTGACGCATTTACATTTATTTGTATCGCATACGAGGATTGCATAATACTTCGCAATGAATATTATATCTTATCATGAAACATAGATATGAGATGCAATATCTCGTTTTAAGAAGCATTTGAAATATATAGCTACGATACCTAGACATCTGCAGACGCTATTTCCTAGCAAGGAAGTGTCGCATTTACATTCATTTGAAGTGTAGAGGAGGAATACATAACACTTCGCAAATCATATTACATCTTACCGTGAAACATAGTAATGAGATGCGATATCGCGTTTTAAGAAGCATTAGAACTCTATTGCTACGATACCTAGGCATCTGCAGTCGCTATTTCCTAGCAAGGAAGTGTCGCATTTACATTCATTTGAAGTGTAGACGAGGAATACATGACACTTCGCAAATCATATTATATCTTACCATGAAACATAGAAATGAGATGCGATATCTCGATTTAAGAAGCATTAGAAAGCTATTGCTACGATACGTAGACATCAGCAAACGCTATTTCCTAGCGTGGAAGTATCGCATTCACATTCATTTGAAGTGTAGACGAGGAATACATAACACTTCGCAAATCATTTTATATCTTATCATGAAACATAGAAATGAGATGCGATATCGCGTCTTAAGAATCATATGAACTCCATTGCTACGATACGTAGACATCTGCAATCGCTATTTCCTTACAAGGAAGTGTCGCAATTACTTTCATTTGAATCGTAGACGAGGAATGCATAACACTTCGCAATGAATATTACATCTTACCATGAAACATAGAAATGAGATGCGAAATCGCGCTTTAAGAAGCATTAGAAATCTATTGCTACGATACGTAGACATCTGCAAACGCTATTTCCTAGCGAGGAAGTGTCGCATTCACATTCATTTGAAGTGTAGACGAGGAATACATGACACTTCGCAAATCACATTATATCTTACCATGAAACATAAAAATGAGATGCGACATCGCGTTTTAAGAATCATAAGAACTCTATTGCTACAGTACGTAGACATCTGCAAACGCTATTTTCTTGCAAGGAAGTGTCGCATTTACATTCATTTGAATCGTAGACGAGGAATGCATAACACTTCGCAATGAATATTATATCTTATCATGAAACAGAGTTATGAGATGCAATATATCGTTTTAAGAAGCATTAGAACTCTATTGCTACGATACCTAGACATCTGCAGACGCTATTTCCTAGCAAGGAAGTGTCGCATTTACATTCATTTGAAGTGTAGACGAGGAATACATAACACTTCGCAAATCATATTATATCTTACCATGAAACATAGAAATGAGATGCGATATCGCGTTTTAAGTATCGTAAGAACTCTATTGCTACGTTACGTAGACATCTGCAGACGCTATTTCCTAGCAAGGAAGTGTCGCATTTACATTCATTTGTATCGCATACGAGGAATGCATAATACTTCGCAATGAATATTATATCTTATCATGAAACATAGATATGAGATGCAATATCTCGTCTTAAGAAGCATTTGAACTATATTGCTACGATACCTAGACATCTGCAGATGCTATTTCCTAGCAAGGAAGTGTCGCATTTACATTCATTTGATGTGTAGAGGAGGAATACATAACACTTCGCAAATCATATTACATCTTACCATGAAACATAGAAATGAGATGCGATATCGCGTTCTAAGAAGCATTAGAACTCTATTGCTACGATACCTAGGTATCTGCAGTCGCTATTTCCTAGCAAGGAAGTGTCGCATTTACATTCATTTGAAGTGTAGACGAGGAATACATGACACTTCGCAAATCATGTTATATCTTACCATGAAGCATAGAAATGAGATGCGATATCGCGTTTTAAGAAGCTTTAGAAATCTATTGCTACGATACCTAGACATCTGCAGACGCTATTTCCTAGCAAGGAAGTGTCGCATTTACATTCATTTGAAGTGTAGACGAGGAATACATGACACTTCGCAAATCATATTATATCTTACCACGAAACATAGAAATGAGATGCGATATCGCGTTCTAAGGATCATAGGATATCTATTGCTACGATACGTAGACATCTGCAAACGCTATTTCCTTGCAAGGAAGTGACGCATTTACATTCATTTGTATCGCATACGAGGAATGCATAATACTTCGCAATGAATATTATATCTTATCATGAAACATAGATATGAGATGCAATATCTCGTCTTAAGAAGCATTTGAACTATATTGCTACGATACCTAGACATCTGCAGATGCTATTTCCTAGCAAGGAAGTGTCGCATTTACATTCATTTGATGTGTAGAGGAGGAATACATAACACTTCGCAAATCATATTACATCTTACCATGAAACATAGAAATGAGATGCGATATCGCGTTCTAAGAAGCATTAGAACTCTATTGCTACGATACCTAGGTATCTGCAATCGCTATTTCCTAGCAAGGAAGTGTCGCATTTACATTCATTTGAAGTGTAGACGAGGAATACATGACACTTCGCAAATCATATTATATCTTACCATGAAACATAGAAATGAGATGCAATATCTCGATTTAAGAAGCATTAGAAAGCTATTGCTACGATACGTAGACATCTGCAAACGCTATTTCCTAGCGAGGAAGTATCGCATTCACATTCAGTTAATGTGTAGACGAGGAATCCATAACACTTCGCAAATCATTTTATATCTTATCATGAAACATAGAAATGAGATGCGATATCGCGTCTTAAGAATCATATGAACTCCATTGCTACGATACGTAGACATCTGCAATCGCTATTTCCTTGCAAGGAAGTGTCGCAATTACTTTCATTTGAATCGTAGACGAGGAATGCATAACACTTCGCAATGAATATTACATCTTACCATGAAACATAGATATGAGATGCAATATATCGTTTTAAGAAGCATTAGAACTCTATTGCTACGATACGTAGACATCTGCAAACGCTATTTCCTAACGAGGAAGTGTCGCATTCACATTCATTTGAAGTGTAGACGAGGAATACATAACACTTCGCAAATCATATTATATCTTACCACGAAACATAGAAATGAGATGCGACATCGCGTTTTAAGAATCATTAGAACTCTATTGCTACGATACGTAGACATCTGCAATCGCTATTTCCTTGCAAGGAAGTGTCGCAATTACTTTCATTTGAATCGTAGACGAGGAATGCATAACACTTCGCAATGAATATTACATCTTACCATGAAACATAGAAACGAGATGCGAAATCGCGCTTTAAGAAGCATTAGAAATCTATTGCTACGATACGTAGGCATCTGCAAACGCTATTTCCTAGCGAGGAAGTGTCGCATTCACATTCATTTGAAGTGTAGGCGAGGAATACATAACACTTCGCAAATCATATTATATCTTACCATGAAACATAGAAATGAGATGCGATATCGCGTTTTAAGTATCATAAGAACTCCATTGCTACGATACGTAGACATCTGCAAACGCTATTTCCTCGGAAGGAAGTGTCGCATTTACATTCATTTGAAACGTATACGAGGAATGAATAGCACTTCGCAATGAATATTATATCTTATCAAGAAACATAGATATGGGATGCTATATCTCGTTTTAAGGAGCATTTGAACTCTATTGCTACGATACCTTGACATCAGCAGACGCTATTTCCTAGCAAGGAAGTGTCGCATTTGCATTCATTTGAAGTGTAGACGAGGAATACATGACATTTCGCAAATCATACTATATCTTACCATGAAACATAGAAATGAGATGCGATATCGCGTTTTAAGAAGCATTAGAAATCTAATGCTACGATGGGTAGACATTTGCAAATGCTATTTCCGTGCAAGGAAGTGTCGCATTTACATTCATTTGAAGTGTAGAGGAGGAATACATAACACTTCGCAAATCATATTACATCTTACCATGAAACATAGAAACGAGATGCGATATCGCGTTTTAAGAAGCATTTGAAATCTATTGCTACGATACATAGACATCTGCAAACGCTATTTCCTTGCAAGGAAGTGCCGCATTTACATTAATTTGAAGTGCAGACGAGGAATACATAACACTTCGCAAATCATATTACATCTTACCATGAAACATAGAAATGAGATGCGATATCGCGTTTTAAGAAGCATTACAACTCTATTGCTACGATACCTAGACATCTGCAGACGCTATTTCCTAGCAAGGAAGTGTCGCATTTACATTCATTTGAAGTGTAGACGAGGCATACATGACAGTTCGCAAATCATATTATATCTTACCATGAAACATAGAAATGAGATGCGACATCGCGTTTTAAGTATCATAAGAACTCCATTGCTACGATAAGTAGACATCTGCAAACGCTCTTTCCTTGCAAGGAAGTGTCGCATTAACATTCATATGAAGTGTAGACGAGGAATACATAACACTTCGCAAATCATATTATATCTTACCATGAAACATAGAAATGAGATGCCACATCGCGTTTTAAGAAGCGTTAGAAATCTATTGCTACAATACGTAGACATCTGCAAACGCTATTTCCTAGCGAGGAAGTGTCGCATTCACGTTCCTTTGAGTGTAGACGAGGAATACATAACACTTCGCAAATCATATTATATCTTACCATGAAACATAGAAATGAGATGCGATATCGCGTTTTAAGAAGCATTAGAAAGCTATTGCTACGATACGTAGACATCTGCAAACGCTATTTCCTAGCGAGGAAGTGTCGCATTCACATTCATTTGAAGTGTAGGCGAGGAATACATAACACTTCGCAAATCATATTAAATCTTACCATGAAACATAGAACTGAGATGCGATATCGCGTTTTAAGAAGCGTTAGAAATCTATTGCTACAATACGTAGACATCTGCAAACGCTATTTCCTAGCGAGGAAGTGTCGCATTCACGTTCCTTTGAAGTGTAGACGAGGAATACATAACACTTTGCAAATCATATAATATCTTACCAGGAAACATAGAAATGAGATGCGATATCGCGTTTTAAGAAGCATTAGAATTCTATTGCTACGATACCTAGACATCTGCAGACGCTATTTCCTAGCAAGGAAGTGTCGCATTTACATTCATTTGATGTGTAGACGAGGAATACATGACACTTCGCAAATCATATTATATCTTACCATGAAACATAGAAATGAGATGCGACATCTCGTTTTAAGAAGCATTTGAACTCTATTGCTACGATACCTAGACATCTGCAGTCGCTATTTCCTAGCAAGGAAGTGCCGCATTTACATTGATTTGAAGTGTAGACGAGGAATACATGACACTTCGCAAATCATGTTATATCTTATCATGAAGCATAGAAATGATATGCGATATCGCGTTTTAAGAAGCATTATAAATCTATTGCTACGATACGTAGACGTTTGCAAACGCTATTTCTTTGCAAGGAAGTGTCGCATTTACATTCGTTTGAAGTGTAGACGAGGAATACATAACACTTCGCAAATCATATTATATCTTACCATGAAACATAGAAATGAGATGCGATATCGCGTTTTAAGAATCATAAGAACTCTATTGCTACGATAGGTAGACATCTGCAAACGCTCTTTCCTTGCAAGGAAGTGTCGCATTAACATTCATATGAAGTGTAGACGAGGAATACATAACACTTCGCAAATAATATTATATCTTACCATGAAACATAGAAATGAGATGCGATAACGCGTTTTAAGAATCATAAGAACTCTATTGCTACGATACGTAGACATCTGCAAACGCCATTTCCTAGGGAGGTAGTGTCGCATTCACATTCATTTGAAGTGTAGACGAGGAATACATAACACTTCGCAAATAATATTATATCTTACCATGAAACATAGAAATGAGATGCGATATCGCGTTTTAAGAATCACAAGAACTCTATTGCTAAGATACGTAGAAATCTGCAAACGCTATTTCCATGCAAGGAAGTGTCGCATTTACATTCATTTGAAGTGTAGACGAGGAATACATAACACTTCGCAAATCATATTATATCTTACCATGAAACATAGAAATGAGATGCGATATCGCGTTTTAAGAAGCGTTAGAAATCTATTGCTACAATACGTAGACATCTGCAAACGCTATTTCCTAGCGAGGAAGTGTCGCATTCACGTTCCTTTGAGTGTAGACGAGGAATACATAACACATCGCAAATCATATTATATCTTACCATGAAACATAGAAATGAGATGCGATATCGCGTTTTAAGAAGCATTAGAAAGCTATTGCTACGATACGTAGACATCTGCAAACGCTATTTCCTAGCGAGGAAGTGTCGCATTCACATTCATTTGAAGTGTAGACGAGGAATACATGACACTTCGCAAATCATATTATATCTTACCATGAAACATAAAAATGAGATGCGACATCGCGTTTTAAGAATCATAAGAACTCTATTGCTACAGTACGTAGACATCTGCAAACGCTATTTTCTTGCAAGGAAGTGTCGCATTTACATTCATTTGAATCGTAGACGAGGAATGCATAACACATCGCAATGAATATTATATCTTATCATGAAACATAGATATGAGATGCAATATATCGTTTTAAGAAGCATTAGAACTCTATTGCTACGATACTGTAACGTCAGGCGTACCGCCTGCCACCCTCCGACGCCCACCTCATCATCCCCAGCATCCGCATCCGGAGCCCCTGCACACGGGCCACCCGCCGACTCGCCGTCCCTACAGAAGGAGACAAAGATACGAGAGGGAAGAGGGATGCAGCATGCCGCGCCCACGCGCGATCTCCACACACGAGGGGGAGGACTTCACCCCGTATTACGAGGGCGAGGAGCTCTCCGACACATACTGGGTCGAATCCCCAGCGATCACGAAGCCCTATACGTACTTCTCGTACATGTGGGATTAGAATAAGCACACTACTCATACATGTACATACACACCAACACACACCTAGATTTAAGTAAATATATGTATATATTTTATTCATGCACGGTTATGTTCCGTGCACTCGCGCGCACACTCGACGCTCGCGGCTCACGCTTAACGCGGGCCGCGCCCCACTCCGAACGGCCGCCCCACCACGAGGGCCGAGCGGCCGCCCTACTCCGACCGTCCGCCCCACCGCGAGGGCCCAGCGACTCGCGCGCCGCGCGACCCGAGGAGGTCGCGGACGCGAGATCCGAGAGTCAGTTCGTATCTCATCTCCGAACCGAGGAGTTCTAATCCAGCATCCGAACGATGCACTTCCGAGCAATAGGCTCATTCGCAACGAGCAATTAGCTCTAATGCATTCGTCTCTATCCATACTCCCATAGCGGAGTCCATTCGATACTTTAACTATTTCTATATCTCATTGTAACCGCTAGTCAGTAACTTAGAATTTAGTCAAGTGTATCTAGTATAGTGAAATCATAGAATATAGTTTATTTTTACCAGATTCAAAGTATCTTTATTCAAGTTCAAATACAATTCCTTAATTCTACTCCACGGGTACGCTCGCGATTATTCTATTTCTATATCTCATCTGCGATAGTCTTGAGGCTCGACGACTAGAGCGAACCAGCGCTTAGTTGCTCCATCCTCACTTCTACCGTGTACAGAATATCTTGCGCCCAGGTTGATCCCGGTAAGCTAGAGCGAACCAACGCTTAGCCGCGCCGTACTCGACCGAAGTTCAAGTATTCTCGACGAGCCTTGCACCTCCGACAAAGCGTACACGACGCGCGGGGAGGAGAGAGTTTATTCGTCGTCTCGCTCGGGAATACGTGGGTGATGCACCAGAATATTCAATTTCCTACGTTCGAGCCCTGGTTCCTGTGAAGGAGGTTTCCTTCGCCGCACGACCCGTACCTCCGTTCCAGCCGTACGCCGCCGCCATCCCGGTTGCGGATTCAAGGCGCTCCAGGTACCTGGAAAGAGAAATCAGACAGTAGAATCAAGCCTTCGCAAGGTAAGTTTAGTGTTAGTTACCGTTTTATCGAGTCCGAAACGCCAACGAACCCGGTCCGGACGCAATTCGCGTTATTTTCGGGAACGGTTACGACTTTGTGCCACCGTTGCGAGCGCAACCGCACCTCGGGACGTGACACGAAAGTTATTTTTGGTGACAGCGGTGGGATAGCCACGCGTTTCCTCCGGAAATTCCGCCGAAAGGAACCGCGAAACTAGATATGGCAACCCGGACTCCGACAAAAACGCGCCAGCAGACACACCGAGCCGCCGCGATGGCCGATTCCGAACGCGAAAAACGCACTAGCAGAACGCTCGACTTCCAAGACGCTATCGCCGAGCCTCTTCCTAGTACCGCGCAACAAAATACTTCCGCGAAAAATACGAAAACGACCGATCCTAGTAATGCCGCGTTGCTCCAGCAAATAGAAATTCTACGTCGTGAAATAGAATCTATCCGCAGAACGCCTGATTTAACGCGCGACGATACCGTTTCTCTGGATATTCCTCGGGGAAATCCGCTTTCCGGACATAATTCGAGCTCCGATTCCAATACAAATAGTTCGCAACACGACGAGCTATCGCTTAAGCAGGCCCTCGAAGCCGTGCCGACATTCGATGGTCAGAACATTCCAATTCTTCAGTTTACCCGAGCGTGTAAACGCGCTTATGAGCTTATCCCTAATGGGTGCGAGCGAACTTTCACACGCCTGCTTAAGGGAAAACTCAAGGGTCGTGCCTACGCCGCGCTAGAAGACGAGCCGTGTTACACAATACTCGAATTAACGGACGTTCTTCGCAGCACTTTTTGCTCCGTAAAATCAGCTCATCATTATCGGGGTGAACTTGCTAATATATTTATGCGCGCGAACGAGCACATTCTAGATTACATCGGTCGAGTAAAAGATCTTAGAACCGCTATAATTGATTGCGAGAGGCTTGCTCGACGAGACACACCGGAATCGCTCGATGACGTAGACGCGCTCACCCTACAATGTTTTAAAGACGGTCTCATTCCGGAAATTCGAATGCAAATGACGATAAATTCATTCGGCACATTGCGAGAAACGTTCGCTCGAGCGCGAGAGCTTTACCAAATGCACGAACGTGATTGCAACCGACTAGGTAGATCGCGTGTCGCGCGACCAGAATCGCGCGAAAAACCAGCCGAAATTATTTGCCGAAAATGCAATAATATCGGACATTACGCGACCGAGTGTCGGCTCAGACCGCCATCGCCGTACCGACCGCAGGAATACCGTGACGCTTACTTGCGATCCAGGGACGTACCGCCTCCTACTCGAGGCCCCGCGTACGAACAACCGAGACAAATCGTAGCCAGGGACGCGCCCAAATTTTGTCGCTATTGCAAGACCCCGGGGCACGAAATAGGCGAGTGCCGAAAAAGGCAGTACAACAACGCGGTAAATAAAAATTCGGGAAACGACAATGGCCTCCGCACCCGCCGCGAGACAGGTGGCGAGGCCGCGCACCAAGTCCGTCCTCTCGCCGCGAACAACTCCAACGCGGAAATCGACGAAACGCCGCGATAAACATAACCGGAAAAACTAGCACGCCAAACGTAATTCTAAAATCCGATCTTCTAATTTCACCAACTCGCTTCATGGTGGACACTGGGGCGGAAATAAATATTATAAAACGTTCGGCTCTAAAAGCATCCGCGCGAATCGATAAGTCCGAGATCGTAATAATAACAGGGGTAACCGATGGCAAAACCGCAACCTTAGGGACGGTGAATCTTGTCATTTTCGGTCGCGTCGTCCCTTTTAATGTGGTCGAGGATGATTTTCCCCTTAAACCAAGCGGGATCCTCGGCTCCGGGTTCTGTATGGACGCAGAAATCTCTTTTCCAAATAAAATAATCAAATGGAATGGTAAGAGAATTCCTTTCGAAGACGATATCGAAACACTCGAGGAACCGTCACCGGACTCGAAAATAAAGCCTCTCCTATCGCCGAAACGTAAACAAGCGCCGCGCACGGAATCTATTCCCCCTCCGCCGCCGCGCCCGCCGCGTAAATCATCGCCTCCGCTGAAACGCGATGCAGCAACGAAATCGAAGCTTCGAACGCAAGACAAAGCAGCTTCTCCGAAGTCAGGAGACCGTATCTCCATTCCGCCGAGATCAAATATCGGTATCAAGGTCCGCGTAGTTAATTCGAACCTCGCGGAAGGTATAATTCCCCGTATCGATCTTGCGCCGGGTATATTTTTCGGAAACGCTCTCGTCAGAGTAATTCGGGGCAAAGCGGTAACTCGAATAATTAATTCATCCGACCGCGCCGTCGAAATCGCGTTACCAGAAATCGTACTTGAGCCCGCGCAAATCATGACTCCCCTCCACGAGGAGGATAGTCCGTCGCTGTATCCGGTTTTTTCTAAATCTACTAAATCTAACGTATCCGCCGTACCGATCGGCTCATCCCAAAAAGGGAAAACTTCTATTTCTTTCTCGAGTCAGACACCATATTCGACACTCGAAACTCCTCCTTCGCGTTGCAAAATCGCGAATGTTCAACAGATCTCTTATGCTCAGGCGGTTAAAAATAATATACAACAGGCGCCGTTAAAACAAACATCGAAATCCGCCAATCCTTCGAAATCTCGCCTAGACCGAATTCTTAGTCTCCTCCGTCTCGACCACCTCAACGCAGAGGAAAGAGAGCACGTCGTCCGTCTCGTTCAAAGCACGCAGGAGCTTTTTCACATTGAGGGGGATAAATTAGGACATACGTCAGCAACCACGCACAAGATTCCAACCGTCGACGACCGCCCCGTCAATGTGAAACAATACCGTTTCCCACCAGCTCATAAGGAGGAGATTCGACGACAAGTCGACAAATTTTTACAAAATGGTGTCATCTCTCCGTCAAAATCACCATATAATTCGCCATTGTGGGTTGTCCCAAAGAAACCGGACTCCTTGGGCAACAAGCAATGGCGCGTCGTCATCGACTACCGCGCACTCAATGAGAAATCTGTCGCCGATGCCTATCCCCTCCCTTGCATTACCGAGATACTTGATCAGCTCGGGAGTGCGAAGTATTTTAGTACATTCGATCTCGCGAGCGGATTTCACCAGATCCCAATGGAGCCCGCCGATGCTCCTAAAACTGCTTTTTCGACGCCTCACGGGCATTATGAATTTAAAAGAATGCCATTCGGATTAAAAAATGCGCCAGCGACGTTCCAACGACTTATGGACAATGTCCTGTCCGGTCTCCAGGGGAACGAAATTTTCGTCTATTTGGACGACATTGTTATCTACGCTAGCTCTCTTCAAGAACATCGACTTAAATTCGATAAATTAACTCAACGGCTCAAAGAAGCTAATTTAGTATTGCAGCCGGATAAGTGCGAATTCTTGAGGAGAGAAGTAAGCTATTTGGGTCATATTATCAGTGAGCACGGTGTAAAACCTGACCCTGCGAAAATTAGCGCCGTCAAAAATTTTCCGCGCCCGCGCAACGCGAAACAGATCAAACAATTCCTCGGGCTCGCGGGATACTACAGGCGGTTCATCGCAAATTTTTCTAATATTGCTAAGCCACTTACAAATTTGTTAAAAAAAGACGCGCCCTTTGTATGGCGTAACGAGCAAGAGAATTCATTCGTCAAACTCCGAGATTGCCTATGCGAAGCGCCTATCTTGCAGTACCCCAACTTCAAACAACCATTCGTGATAACGACCGACGCGTCCGCCGAAGCTATTGGTGCTATCTTGAGTCAAGGACCAATAGGCCGCGACTTGCCAATCGCGTACACGTCGCGACTGTTAAACGCTGCGGAGAAAAACTACTCCACGATCGAGAAGGAGTGTCTGGCGATTGTCTACGCCGTCCATTACTTTCGTCCATACATATACGGTAATCAATTCAAACTCGTTACCGACCATCGACCGTTAGTGTGGATGAATTCGGTCAAGGACCCGTCAAGTAGACTCGTACGGTGGAGGCTTAAGTTAGCGGAATTTGACTACGAGATGGTCTATAAAAGTGGAAAAACGAACCTTAATGCGGACGCATTGTCGCGGAATCCCGCTCAAATTTTTCCGCTCTCGTATTCAGAAAACTCGGAGGACGACATCTTCGATGTGCCTCCGGAAACCCGTAAAAAGTATACCACACTAGCGCCTCCTCCTACTCCGGTAACATCAGAACCTGAATTACCGACTCCAGGCACGTCCTTCCGTACCAACACAGCACCACCTCCGCAAGTCGCCAGCGACAGCACCGACTTCTATACTCCTGCTCCAAATGAATTTTTCCGACGCGAACCTCTATTTAATTTCAGCCGTGACGCATTATCAACGCGACGAGACAATGTAGTTGTCTTCGTCACGCAATCTGGGCACCCCTATGACACGGGCGCCAAAGATCTAGCAAACGCTGAAAAATTCCTCCTAAACAAAAATCACGTCCTTACCAAAGCCAAAGTCATACAAATCGGAAACGAATTCCAAATCCAGCTTCCAATCATCGAACATTCCACCAGATCAATCAATTTCCAGACCGTAATAGAAACATTCAGATCCTTGTGCGACGTTGTAAACGAATTACAATTACAAACATTTAGTATCGCACAAACCTATCTAGACTCCGTATCCTGGTCCCGAATCCAGAAAATCCTTCAAGACCTGTTTTACGAAACAACTGTCCAGATTACGGTCTGCCAGGGCCTCATTAAAACCCCTTCGGTCGAAGAGCGACTGAAAATAATAAGAGAAAACCACGACTCCCCTGTGGGAGGTCACAAAGGGGTTAATAAAACTTATTCTCGCATCAGACAACAATACTTTTGGCCAAACATGAAAACACAAATACAAGAATATATTGGCAAATGTAAAAGTTGTCAGACAGAGAAACTGGTCCGGGTAAAGACCAGACAGCCTCTCACTTTAACCGACACCCCTGGCAGGGCATTCGATAAGATTTCAATGGACGTAATGGGTCCTCTTCCCGAAACTTCCGACGGTTATACGAGTATCCTCACGATCCAAGATCTCCTCACTAAATACTCAGTCGCAGTTCCTCTCAAAACCACCACCGCAGTAGACATTGCCGAAGCTTTAATAAAAGAATTCATTTGTAAGTTCGGATGCCCGAAAGGCATACTCACGGACCAAGGTTCGAACTTTATAAATAGCTTGATTAAAGCCATAGCAATCAAATTCCGTATTAAGCAATACAAGTCCACTGCGTTCCATCCACAAACAAACGGGTCCGTTGAACGATCTCACCACGTCCTGGCCGAATATCTGAAGCATTACATAGAGTCGAGTAACGATTGGGTGAATTGGTTACCGTACGCAATGTTTTCATACAACACCAGTGTGCACGAGGGTACATTATACACCCCACACGAACTAGTGTTCGGCAGGATAGCTAGGACGCCGTCAGCCACTCCTTTTCAGGACAGCTCTGATAACGAAACTTATAGCGACTATCTTATACAACTTCAGGAGAAAATCTCGAAATCTCAGGATTTGGCTAAAGCCAATCTAGACAATGCGAAACGCCGTTCTAAATATTATTATGACCGAAATCTCAATGTCCAAAACTTCGAGGTAGGCCAATGGGTCTATCTTTTAAAAGAGCCGAACAAACATAAGTTCCAGGCACAATACTCTGGACCGTACCGTATCCTCGAAATTTTGGGCAACTGTAATGTTAAGCTAAATGTAAAAGGGCGCCATAAAATTGTTCATACGAACAAAATCAAAATTTGTAAACGAATGCATAGTATGCAGAGTGTGGATGCTAGTGAAAGAAAAGTGCGAAAAACTGAAAATGAAGTCAGTGAGAGCAGTGACATTCAAACGAACGCTGAAAGTGAAAGCGACGAAAGTGCCTGCAATCCGAAGGAAGCCCGCAGTCACGGTCCAATCTCCAAACGTTATCGCCAGGATCAACCAGGCGAAAAACCTCAGATTCCGCAGCATCCAGCCGACAGGACCAAGAGAAGGATCCAGCATCCCGAAATCTACCCAACAGACAAGAGATCTCGGCATGGCCGAGATTCTTTTTCCAAGGGGGGTGGTGTAACGTCAGGCGTACCGCCTGCCACCCTCCGACGCCCACCTCATCATCCCCAGCATCCGCATCCGGAGCCCCTGCACACGGGCCACCCGCCGACTCGCCGTCCCTACAGAAGGAGACAAAGATACGAGAGGGAAGAGGGATGCAGCATGCCGCGCCCACGCGCGATCTCCACACACGAGGGGGAGGACTTCACCCCGTATTACGAGGGCGAGGAGCTCTCCGACACATACTGGGTCGAATCCCCAGCGATCACGAAGCCCTATACGTACTTCTCGTACATGTGGGATTAGAATAAGCACACTACTCATACATGTACATACACACCAACACACACCTAGATTTAAGTAAATATATGTATATATTTTATTCATGCACGGTTATGTTCCGTGCACTCGCGCGCACACTCGACGCTCGCGGCTCACGCTTAACGCGGGCCGCGCCCCACTCCGAACGGCCGCCCCACCACGAGGGCCGAGCGGCCGCCCTACTCCGACCGTCCGCCCCACCGCGAGGGCCCAGCGACTCGCGCGCCGCGCGACCCGAGGAGGTCGCGGACGCGAGATCCGAGAGTCAGTTCGTATCTCATCTCCGAACCGAGGAGTTCTAATCCAGCATCCGAACGATGCACTTCCGAGCAATAGGCTCATTCGCAACGAGCAATTAGCTCTAATGCATTCGTCTCTATCCATACTCCCATAGCGGAGTCCATTCGATACTTTAACTATTTCTATATCTCATTGTAACCGCTAGTCAGTAACTTAGAATTTAGTCAAGTGTATCTAGTATAGTGAAATCATAGAATATAGTTTATTTTTACCAGATTCAAAGTATCTTTATTCAAGTTCAAATACAATTCCTTAATTCTACTCCACGGGTACGCTCGCGATTATTCTATTTCTATATCTCATCTGCGATAGTCTTGAGGCTCGACGACTAGAGCGAACCAGCGCTTAGTTGCTCCATCCTCACTTCTACCGTGTACAGAATATCTTGCGCCCAGGTTGATCCCGGTAAGCTAGAGCGAACCAACGCTTAGCCGCGCCGTACTCGACCGAAGTTCAAGTATTCTCGACGAGCCTTGCACCTCCGACAAAGCGTACACGACGCGCGGGGAGGAGAGAGTTTATTCGTCGTCTCGCTCGGGAATACGTGGGTGATGCACCAGAATATTCAATTTCCTACGTTCGAGCCCTGGTTCCTGTGAAGGAGGTTTCCTTCGCCGCACGACCCGTACCTCCGTTCCAGCCGTACGCCGCCGCCATCCCGGTTGCGGATTCAAGGCGCTCCAGGTACCTGGAAAGAGAAATCAGACAGTAGAATCAAGCCTTCGCAAGGTAAGTTTAGTGTTAGTTACCGTTTTATCGAGTCCGAAACGCCAACGAACCCGGTCCGGACGCAATTCGCGTTATTTTCGGGAACGGTTACGACTTTGTGCCACCGTTGCGAGCGCAACCGCACCTCGGGACGTGACAATACCTAGACGTCTGCAGACGCTATTTCCTAGCAAGGAAGTGTCGCATTTACATTCATTTGAAGTGTAGACGAGGGATACATAACACTTCGCAAATCATATTATATCTTACCATGAAACATAGAAATGAGATGCGATATCGCGTTTTAAGAAGCATTAGAACTCTATCGCTACGATACCTAGACATCTGCAGACGCTATTTCCTAGCAAGGAAGTGTCGCATTTACATTCATTTGAAGTGTAGACGAGGAATACATAACACTTCGCAAATCATATTATATCATACCATGAAACATAGAAATGAGATGCGATATCGCGTTTTAAGAATCACAAGAACTCTATTGCTACGTTACGTAGACATCTGCAGACGCTATTTCCTAGCAAGGAAGTGTCGCATTTACATTCATTTGAAGTGTAGACGAGGAATACATGACACTTCGCAAATCATGTTATATCTTACCATGAAGCATAGAAATGAGATGCGATATCGCGTTTTAAGAAGCTTTAGAGATCTATTGCTACGATACCTAGACATCTGCAGACGCTATTTCCTAGCAAGGAAGTGTCGCATTTATATTCATTTGAAGTGTAGACGAGGAATACATGACACTTCGCAAATCATATTATATCTTACCACGAAACATAGAAATGAGATGCGGTATCGCGTTTTAAGGATCATAGGAACTCTATTGCTACGATACGTAGACATCTGCAAACGCTATTTCCTTGCAAGGAAGTGACGCATTTACATTTATTTGTATCGCATACGAGGATTGCATAATACTTCGCAATGAATATTATATCTTATCATGAAACATAGATATGAGATGCAATATCTCGTTTTAAGAAGCATTTGAAATATATAGCTACGATACCTAGACATCTGCAGACGCTATTTCCTAGCAAGGAAGTGTCGCATTTACATTCATTTGAAGTGTAGAGGAGGAATACATAACACTTCGCAAATCATATTACATCTTACCGTGAAACATAGTAATGAGATGCGATATCGCGTTTTAAGAAGCATTAGAACTCTATTGCTACGATACCTAGGCATCTGCAGTCGCTATTTCCTAGCAAGGAAGTGTCGCATTTACATTCATTTGAAGTGTAGACGAGGAATACATGACACTTCGCAAATCATATTATATCTTACCATGAAACATAGAAATGAGATGCGATATCTCGATTTAAGAAGCATTAGAAAGCTATTGCTACGATACGTAGACATCAGCAAACGCTATTTCCTAGCGTGGAAGTATCGCATTCACATTCATTTGAAGTGTAGACGAGGAATACATAACACTTCGCAAATCATTTTATATCTTATCATGAAACATAGAAATGAGATGCGATATCGCGTCTTAAGAATCATATGAACTCCATTGCTACGATACGTAGACATCTGCAATCGCTATTTCCTTACAAGGAAGTGTCGCAATTACTTTCATTTGAATCGTAGACGAGGAATGCATAACACTTCGCAATGAATATTACATCTTACCATGAAACATAGAAATGAGATGCGAAATCGCGCTTTAAGAAGCATTAGAAATCTATTGCTACGATACGTAGACATCTGCAAACGCTATTTCCTAGCGAGGAAGTGTCGCATTCACATTCATTTGAAGTGTAGACGAGGAATACATGACACTTCGCAAATCACATTATATCTTACCATGAAACATAAAAATGAGATGCGACATCGCGTTTTAAGAATCATAAGAACTCTATTGCTACAGTACGTAGACATCTGCAAACGCTATTTTCTTGCAAGGAAGTGTCGCATTTACATTCATTTGAATCGTAGACGAGGAATGCATAACACTTCGCAATGAATATTATATCTTATCATGAAACAGAGTTATGAGATGCAATATATCGTTTTAAGAAGCATTAGAACTCTATTGCTACGATACCTAGACATCTGCAGACGCTATTTCCTAGCAAGGAAGTGTCGCATTTACATTCATTTGAAGTGTAGACGAGGAATACATAACACTTCGCAAATCATATTATATCTTACCATGAAACATAGAAATGAGATGCGATATCGCGTTTTAAGTATCGTAAGAACTCTATTGCTACGTTACGTAGACATCTGCAGACGCTATTTCCTAGCAAGGAAGTGTCGCATTTACATTCATTTGTATCGCATACGAGGAATGCATAATACTTCGCAATGAATATTATATCTTATCATGAAACATAGATATGAGATGCAATATCTCGTCTTAAGAAGCATTTGAACTATATTGCTACGATACCTAGACATCTGCAGATGCTATTTCCTAGCAAGGAAGTGTCGCATTTACATTCATTTGATGTGTAGAGGAGGAATACATAACACTTCGCAAATCATATTACATCTTACCATGAAACATAGAAATGAGATGCGATATCGCGTTCTAAGAAGCATTAGAACTCTATTGCTACGATACCTAGGTATCTGCAGTCGCTATTTCCTAGCAAGGAAGTGTCGCATTTACATTCATTTGAAGTGTAGACGAGGAATACATGACACTTCGCAAATCATGTTATATCTTACCATGAAGCATAGAAATGAGATGCGATATCGCGTTTTAAGAAGCTTTAGAAATCTATTGCTACGATACCTAGACATCTGCAGACGCTATTTCCTAGCAAGGAAGTGTCGCATTTACATTCATTTGAAGTGTAGACGAGGAATACATGACACTTCGCAAATCATATTATATCTTACCACGAAACATAGAAATGAGATGCGATATCGCGTTCTAAGGATCATAGGATATCTATTGCTACGATACGTAGACATCTGCAAACGCTATTTCCTTGCAAGGAAGTGACGCATTTACATTCATTTGTATCGCATACGAGGAATGCATAATACTTCGCAATGAATATTATATCTTATCATGAAACATAGATATGAGATGCAATATCTCGTCTTAAGAAGCATTTGAACTATATTGCTACGATACCTAGACATCTGCAGATGCTATTTCCTAGCAAGGAAGTGTCGCATTTACATTCATTTGATGTGTAGAGGAGGAATACATAACACTTCGCAAATCATATTACATCTTACCATGAAACATAGAAATGAGATGCGATATCGCGTTCTAAGAAGCATTAGAACTCTATTGCTACGATACCTAGGTATCTGCAGTCGCTATTTCCTAGCAAGGAAGTGTCGCATTTACATTCATTTGAAGTGTAGACGAGGAATACATGACACTTCGCAAATCATATTATATCTTACCATGAAACATAGAAATGAGATGCAATATCTCGATTTAAGAAGCATTAGAAAGCTATTGCTACGATACGTAGACATCTGCAAACGCTATTTCCTAGCGAGGAAGTATCGCATTCACATTCAGTTAATGTGTAGACGAGGAATCCATAACACTTCGCAAATCATTTTATATCTTATCATGAAACATAGAAATGAGATGCGATATCGCGTCTTAAGAATCATATGAACTCCATTGCTACGATACGTAGACATCTGCAAACGCTATTTCCTAGCGAGGAAGTATCGCATTCACATTCAGTTAATGTGTAGACGAGGAATCCATAACACTTCGCAAATCATTTTATATCTTATCATGAAACATAGAAATGAGATGCGATATCGCGTCTTAAGAATCATATGAACTCCATTGCTACGATACGTAGACATCTGCAATCGCTATTTCCTTGCAAGGAAGTGTCGCAATTACTTTCATTTGAATCGTAGACGAGGAATGCATAACACTTCGCAATGAATATTACATCTTACCATGAAACATAGATATGAGATGCAATATATCGTTTTAAGAAGCATTAGAACTCTATTGCTACGATACGTAGACATCTGCAAACGCTATTTCCTAACGAGGAAGTGTCGCATTCACATTCATTTGAAGTGTAGACGAGGAATACATAACACTTCGCAAATCATATTATATCTTACCACGAAACATAGAAATGAGATGCGACATCGCGTTTTAAGAATCATTAGAACTCTATTGCTACGATACGTAGACATCTGCAATCGCTATTTCCTTGCAAGGAAGTGTCGCAATTACTTTCATTTGAATCGTAGACGAGGAATGCATAACACTTCGCAATGAATATTACATCTTACCATGAAACATAGAAATGAGATGCGAAATCGCGCTTTAAGAAGCATTAGAAATCTATTGCTACGATACGTAGGCATCTGCAAACGCTATTTCCTAGCGAGGAAGTGTCGCATTCACATTCATTTGAAGTGTAGGCGAGGAATACATAACACTTCGCAAATCATATTATATCTTACCATGAAACATAGAAATGAGATGCGATATCGCGTTTTAAGTATCATAAGAACTCCATTGCTACGATACGTAGACATCTGCAAACGCTATTTCCTCGGAAGGAAGTGTCGCATTTACATTCATTTGAAACGTATACGAGGAATGAATAGCACTTCGCAATGAATATTATATCTTATCAAGAAACATAGATATGGGATGCTATATCTCGTTTTAAGGAGCATTTGAACTCTATTGCTACGATACCTTGACATCAGCAGACGCTATTTCCTAGCAAGGAAGTGTCGCATTTGCATTCATTTGAAGTGTAGACGAGGAATACATGACATTTCGCAAATCATACTATATCTTACCATGAAACATAGAAATGAGATGCGATATCGCGTTTTAAGAAGCATTAGAAATCTAATGCTACGATGGGTAGACATTTGCAAATGCTATTTCCGTGCAAGGAAGTGTCGCATTTACATTCATTTGAAGTGTAGAGGAGGAATACATAACACTTCGCAAATCATATTACATCTTACCATGAAACATAGAAACGAGATGCGATATCGCGTTTTAAGAAGCATTTGAAATCTATTGCTACGATACATAGACATCTGCAAACGCTATTTCCTTGCAAGGAAGTGCCGCATTTACATTAATTTGAAGTGCAGACGAGGAATACATAACACTTCGCAAATCATATTACATCTTACCATGAAACATAGAAATGAGATGCGATATCGCGTTTTAAGAAGCATTACAACTCTATTGCTACGATACCTAGACATCTGCAGACGCTATTTCCTAGCAAGGAAGTGTCGCATTTACATTCATTTGAAGTGTAGACGAGGCATACATGACAGTTCGCAAATCATATTATATCTTACCATGAAACATAGAAATGAGATGCGACATCGCGTTTTAAGTATCATAAGAACTCCATTGCTACGATAAGTAGACATCTGCAAACGCTCTTTCCTTGCAAGGAAGTGTCGCATTAACATTCATATGAAGTGTAGACGAGGAATACATAACACTTCGCAAATCATATTATATCTTACCATGAAACATAGAAATGAGATGCCACATCGCGTTTTAAGAAGCGTTAGAAATCTATTGCTACAATACGTAGACATCTGCAAACGCTATTTCCTAGCGAGGAAGTGTCGCATTCACGTTCCTTTGAGTGTAGACGAGGAATACATAACACTTCGCAAATCATATTATATCTTACCATGAAACATAGAAATGAGATGCGATATCGCGTTTTAAGAAGCATTAGAAAGCTATTGCTACGATACGTAGACATCTGCAAACGCTATTTCCTAGCGAGGAAGTGTCGCATTCACATTCATTTGAAGTGTAGGCGAGGAATACATAACACTTCGCAAATCATATTAAATCTTACCATGAAACATAGAACTGAGATGCGATATCGCGTTTTAAGAAGCGTTAGAAATCTATTGCTACAATACGTAGACATCTGCAAACGCTATTTCCTAGCGAGGAAGTGTCGCATTCACGTTCCTTTGAAGTGTAGACGAGGAATACATAACACTTTGCAAATCATATAATATCTTACCAGGAAACATAGAAATGAGATGCGATATCGCGTTTTAAGAAGCATTAGAATTCTATTGCTACGATACCTAGACATCTGCAGACGCTATTTCCTAGCAAGGAAGTGTCGCATTTACATTCATTTGATGTGTAGACGAGGAATACATGACACTTCGCAAATCATATTATATCTTACCATGAAACATAGAAATGAGATGCGACATCTCGTTTTAAGAAGCATTTGAACTCTATTGCTACGATACCTAGACATCTGCAGTCGCTATTTCCTAGCAAGGAAGTGCCGCATTTACATTGATTTGAAGTGTAGACGAGGAATACATGACACTTCGCAAATCATGTTATATCTTATCATGAAGCATAGAAATGATATGCGATATCGCGTTTTAAGAAGCATTATAAATCTATTGCTACGATACGTAGACGTTTGCAAACGCTATTTCTTTGCAAGGAAGTGTCGCATTTACATTCGTTTGAAGTGTAGACGAGGAATACATAACACTTCGCAAATCATATTATATCTTACCATGAAACATAGAAATGAGATGCGATATCGCGTTTTAAGAATCATAAGAACTCTATTGCTACGATAGGTAGACATCTGCAAACGCTCTTTCCTTGCAAGGAAGTGTCGCATTAACATTCATATGAAGTGTAGACGAGGAATACATAACACTTCGCAAATAATATTATATCTTACCATGAAACATAGAAATGAGATGCGATAACGCGTTTTAAGAATCATAAGAACTCTATTGCTACGATACGTAGACATCTGCAAACGCCATTTCCTAGGGAGGTAGTGTCGCATTCACATTCATTTGAAGTGTAGACGAGGAATACATAACACTTCGCAAATAATATTATATCTTACCATGAAACATAGAAATGAGATGCGATATCGCGTTTTAAGAATCACAAGAACTCTATTGCTAAGATACGTAGAAATCTGCAAACGCTATTTCCATGCAAGGAAGTGTCGCATTTACATTCATTTGAAGTGTAGACGAGGAATACATAACACTTCGCAAATCATATTATATCTTACCATGAAACATAGAAATGAGATGCGATATCGCGTTTTAAGAAGCGTTAGAAATCTATTGCTACAATACGTAGACATCTGCAAACGCTATTTCCTAGCGAGGAAGTGTCGCATTCACGTTCCTTTGAGTGTAGACGAGGAATACATAACACATCGCAAATCATATTATATCTTACCATGAAACATAGAAATGAGATGCGATATCGCGTTTTAAGAAGCATTAGAAAGCTATTGCTACGATACGTAGACATCTGCAAACGCTATTTCCTAGCGAGGAAGTGTCGCATTCACATTCATTTGAAGTGTAGACGAGGAATACATAACACTTCGCAAATCATATTATATCTTACCATGAAACATAGAAATGAGATGCGATATCGCGTTTTAAGAAGCGTTAGAAATCTATTGCTACAATACGTAGACATCTGCAAACGCTATTTCCTAGCGAGGAAGTGTCGCATTCACGTTCCTTTGAAGTGTAGACGAGGAATACATAACACTTTGCAAATCATATAATATCTTACCAGGAAACATAGAAATGAGATGCGATATCGCGTTTTAAGAAGCATTAGAACTCTATTGCTACGAT
This sequence comes from Xylocopa sonorina, assembly GCF_050948175.1. NCBI lineage: Eukaryota > Metazoa > Arthropoda > Insecta > Hymenoptera > Apidae > Xylocopa > Xylocopa sonorina. Next base: position 771,371 of record NW_027490206.1, on the reverse strand, counting down.
ACCTAGACATCTGCAGACGCTATTTCCTAGCAAGGAAGTGTCGCATTTACATTCATTTGAAGTGTGGACGAGGAATACATGACACTTCGCAAATCATGTTATATCTTACCATGAAGCATAGAAATGATATGCGATATCGCGTTTTAAGAAGCATTATAAATCTATTGCTACGATACGTAGACGTTTGCAAACGCTATTTCTTTGCAAGGAAGTGTCGCATTTACATTCGTTTGAAGTGTAGACGAGGAATACATAACACTTCGCAAATCATATTATATCTTACCATGAAACATAGAAATGAGATGCGATATCGCGTTTTAAGAATCATAAGAACTCTATTGCTACGATAGGTAGACATCTGCAAACGCTCTTTCCTTGCAAGGAAGTGTCGCATTAACATTCATATGAAGTGTAGACGAGGAATACATAACACTTCGCAAATAATATTATATCTTACCATGAAACATAGAAATGAGATGCGATAACGCGTTTTAAGAATCATAAGAACTCTATTGCTACGATACGTAGACATCTGCAAACGCTATTTCCTAGGGAGGTAGTGTCGCATTCACATTCATTTGAAGTGTAGACGAGGAATACATAACACTTCGCAAATAATATTATATCTTACCATGAAACATAGAAATGAGATGCCATATCGCGTTTTGAGAAGCATTAGAACTCTATTGCTACGATACGTAGACATCTGCAGACGCTATTTCCTAGCAAGGAAGTGTCGCATTTACATTCATTTGAAGTGTAGACGAGGAATACATGACACTTCGCAAATCATATTATATCTTACCACGAAACATAGAAATGAGATGCGATATCGCGTTTTAAGGATCATAGGAAATCTATTGCTACGATACGTAGACATCTGCAAACTCTATTTCCTTGCAAGGAAGTGACGCATTTACATTCATTTGTATCGCATACGAGGAATGCATAATACTTCGCAATGAATATTATATCTTATCATGAAACATAGATATGAGATGTAATATCTCGTTTTAAGAAGCATTTGAACTATATTGCTACGATACCTAGACATCTGCAGATGCTATTTCCTAGCAAGGAAGTGTCGCATTTACATTCATTTGAAGTGTAGAGGAGGAATACATAACACTTCGCAAATCATATTACATCTTACCATGAAACATAGAAATGAGATGCGATATCGCGTTCTAAGAAGCATTAGAACTCTATTGCTACGATACCTAGGTATCTGCAGTCGCTATTTCCTAGCAAGGAAGTGTCGCATTTACATTCATTTGAAGTGTAGACGAGGAATACATGACACTTCGCAAATCATATTATATCTTACCATGAAACATAGAAATGAGATGCAATATCTCGATTTAAGAAGCATTAGAAAGCTATTGCTACGATACGTAGACATCTGCAAACGCTATTTCCTAGCGAGGAAGTATCGCATTCACATTCAGTTAAAGTGTAGACGAGGAATCCATAACACTTCGCAAATCATTTTATATCTTATCATGAAACATAGAATTGAGATGCGATATCGCGTCTTTAGAATCATATGAACTCCATTGCTACGATACGTAGACATCTGCAATCGCTATTTCCTTGCAAGGAAGTGTCGCAATTACTTTCATTTGAATCGTAGACGAGGAATGCATAACACTTCGCAATGAATATTACATCTTACCATGAAACATAGATATGAGATGCCATATATCGTTTTAAGAAGCATTAGAACTCTATTGCTACGATACCTAGACATCTGCAGACGCTATTTCCTAGCAAGGAAGTGTCGCATTTACATTCATTTGAAGTGTAGACGAGGAATACATAACACTTCGCAAATCATGTTATATCTTATCATGAAACATAGATTTGAGATGCAATATCTCGTTTTAAGGAGCATTTGAACTCTATTGCTTCGATACGTAGACATCTGCAAACGCTATTTCCTAACGAGGAAGTGTCGCATTCACATTCATTTGAAGTGTAGACGAGGAATACATAACACTTCGCAAATCATATTATATCTTACCACGAAACATAGAAATGAGATGCGACATCGCGTTTTAAGAATCATTAGAACTCTATTGCTACGATACGTAGACATCTGCAATCGCTATTTCCTTACAAGGAAGTGTCGCAATTAGTTTCATTTGAATCGTAGACGAGGAATGCATAACACTTCGCAATGAATATTACATCTTACCATGAAACATAGAAATGAGATGCGAAGTCGCGCTTTAAGAAGCACTAGAAATCTATTGCTACGATACGTAGACATCTGCAAACGCTATTTCCTAGCGAGGAAGTGTCGCATTCACATTCATTTGAAGTGTAGACGAGGAATACATGACACTTCGCAAATCACATTATATCTTACCACGAAACATAAAAATGAGATGCGACATCGCGTTTTAAGAATCATAAGAACTCTATTGCTACAGTACGTAGACATCTGCAAACGCTATTTTCTTGCAAGGAAGTGTCGCATTTACATTCATTTGAATCGTAGACGAGGAATGCATAACACTTCGCAATGAATATTATATCTTATCATGAAACATAGTTATGAGATGCAATATATCGTTTTAAGAAGCATTAGAACTCTATTGCTACGATACCTAGACATCTGCAGACGCTATTTCCTAGCAAGGAAGTGTCGCATTTACATTCATTTGAAGTGTAGACGAGGAATACATAACACTTCGCAAATCATATTATATCTTACCGTGAAACATAGAAATGAGATGCGATATCGCGTTTTAAGAAGCATTAGAACTCTATCGCTACGATACCTAGACATCTGCAGACGCTATTTCCTAGCAAGGAAGTGTCGCATTTACATTCATTTGAAGTGTAGACGAGGAATACATAACACTTCGCAAATCATATTATATCTTACCATGAAACATAGAAATGAGATGCGATATCGCGTTTTAAGTATCATAAGAACTCTATTGCTACGTTACGTAGACATCTGCAGACGCTATTTCCTAGCAAGGAAGTGTCGCATTTACATTCATTTGAAGTGTAGACGAGGAATACATGACACTTCGCAAATCATGTTATATCTTACCACGAAGCATAGAAATGAGATGCGATATCGCGTTTTAAGAAGCTTTAGAAATCTATTGCTACGATACCTAGACATCTGCAGACGCTATTTCCTAGCAAGGAAGTGTCGCATTTACATTCATTTGAAGTGTAGACGAGGAATACATGACACTTCGCAAATCATATTATATCTTACCACGAAACATAGAAATGAGATGCGATATCGCGTTTTAAGGATCATAGGAAATCTATTGCTACGATACGTAGACATCTGCAAACGCTATTTCCTTGCAAGGAAGTGACGCATTTACATTCATTTGTATCGCATACGAGGAATGCATAATACTTCGCAATGAATATTATATCTTATCATGAAACATAGATATGAGATGCAATATCTCGTTTTAAGAAGCATTTGAACTATATTGCTACGATACCTAGACATCTGCAGATGCTATTTCCTAGCAAGGAAGTGTCGCATTTACATTCATTTGAAGTGTAGAGGAGGAATACGTAACACTTCGCAAATCATATTACATCTTACCATGAAACATAGAAATGAGATGCGATATCGCGTTCTAAGAAGCATTAGAACTCTATTGCTACGATACCTAGGTATCTGCAGTCGCTATTTCCTAGCAAGGAAGTGTCGCATTTACATTCATTTGAAGTGTAGACGAGGAATACATGACACTTCGCAAATCATATTATATCTTACCATGAAACATAGAAATGAGATGCAATATCTCGATTTAAGAAGCATTAGAAAGCTATTGCTACGATACGTAGACATCTGCAAACGCTATTTCCTAGCGAGGAAGTATCGCATTCACATTCAGTTAAAGTGTAGACGAGGAATCCATAACACTTCGCAAATCATTTTATATCTTATCATGAAACATAGAAATGAGATGCGATATCGCGTCTTAAGAATCATATGAACTCCATTGCTACGATACGTAGACATCTGCAATCGCTATTTCCTTGCAAGGAAGTGTCGCAATTACTTTCATTTGAATCGTAGACGAGGAATGCATAACACTTCGCAATGAATATTACATCTTACCATGAAACATAGATATGAGATGCCATATATCGTTTTAAGAAGCATTAGAACTCTATTGCTACGATACCTAGACATCTGCAGACGCTATTTCCTAGCAAGGAAGTGTCGCATTTACATTCATTTGAAGTGTAGACGAGGAATACATAACACTTCGCAAATCATGTTATATCTTATCATGAAACATAGATTTGAGATGCAATATCTCGTTTTAAGGATAATTTGAACTCTATTGCTTCGATACGTAGACATCTGCAAACGCTATTTCCTAACGAGGAAGTGTCGCATTCACATTCATTTGAAGTGTAGACGAGGAATACATAACACTTCGCAAATCATATTATATCTTACCACGAAACATAGAAATGAGATGCGACATCGCGTTTTAAGAATCATTAGAACTCTATTGCTACGATACGTAGACATCTGCAATCGCTATTTCCTTACAAGGAAGTGTCGCAATTAGTTTCATTTGAATCGTAGACGAGGAATGCATAACACTTCGCAATGAATATTACATCTTACCATGAAACATAGAAATGAGATGCGAAGTCGCGCTTTAAGAAGCATTAGAAATCTATTGCTACGATACGTAGACATCTGCAAACGCTATTTCCTAGCGAGGAAGTGTCGCATTCACATTCATTTGAAGTGTAGACGAGGAATACATGACACTTCGCAAATCACATTATATCTTACCATGAAACATAAGAATGAGATGCGACATCGCGTTTTAAGAATCATAAGAACTCTATTGCTACAGTACGTAGACATCTGCAAACGCTATTTTCTTGCAAGGAAGTGTCGCATTTACATTCATTTGAATCGTAGACGAGGAATGCATAACACTTCGCAATGAATATTATATCTTATCATGAAACATAGTTATGAGATGCAATATATCGTTTTAAGAAGCATTAGAACTCTATTGCTACGATACCTAGACATCTGCAGACGCTATTTCCTAGCAAGGAAGTGTCGCATTTACATTCATTTGAAGTGTAGACGAGGAATACATAACACTTCGCAAATCATATTATATCTTACCATGAAACATAGAAATGAGATGCGATATCGCGTTTTAAGTATCATAAGAACTCTATTGCTACGTTACGTAGACATCTGCAGACGCTATTTCCTAGCAAGGAAGTGTCGCATTTACATTCATTTGAAGTGTAGACGAGGAATACATGACACTTCGCAAATCATGTTATATCTTACCATGAAGCATAGAAATGAGATGCGATATCGCGTTTTAAGAAGCTTTAGAAATCTATTGCTACGATACCTAGACATCTGCAGACGCTATTTCCTAGCAAGGAAGTGTCGCATTTACATTCATTTGAAGTGTAGACGAGGAATACATGATACTTCGCAAATCATATTATATCTTACCACGAAACATAGAAATGAGATGCGATATCGCGTTTTAAGGATCATAGGAAATCTATTGCTACGATACGTAGACATCTGCAAACGCTATTTCCTTGCAAGGAAGTGACGCATTTACATTCATTTGTATCGCATACGAGGAATGCATAATACTTCGCAATGAATATTATATCTTATCATGAAACATAGATATGAGATGCAATATCTCGTTTTAAGAAGCATTTGAACTATATTGCTACGATACCTAGACATCTGCAGATGCTATTTCCTAGCAAGGAAGTGTCGCATTTACATTCATTTGAAGTGTAGAGGAGGAATACATAACACTTCGCAAATCATATTACATCTTACCATGAAACATAGAAATGAGATGCGATATCGCGTTCTAAGAAGCATTAGAACTCTATTGCTACGATACCTAGGTATCTGCAGTCGCTATTTCCTAGCAAGGAAGTGTCGCATTTACATTCATTTGAAGTGTAGACGAGGAATACATGACACTTCGCAAATCATATTATATCTTACCATGAAACATAGAAATGAGATGCAATATCTCGATTTAAGAAGCATTAGAAAGCTATTGCTACGATACGTAGACATCTGCAAACGCTATTTCCTAGCGAGGAAGTATCGCATTCACATTCAGTTAAAGTGTAGACGAGGAATCCATAACACTTCGCAAATCATTTTATATCTTATCATGAAACATAGAAATGAGATGCGATATCGCGTCTTAAGAATCATATGAACTCCATTGCTACGATACGTAGACATCTGCAATCGCTATTTCCTTGCAAGGAAGTGTCGCAATTACTTTCATTTGAATCGTAGACGAGGAATGCATAACACTTCGCAATGAATATTACATCTTACCATGAAACATAGATATGAGATGCCATATATCGTTTTAAGAAGCATTAGAACTCTATTGCTACGGTACCTAGACATCTGCAGACGCTATTTCCTAGCAAGGAAGTGTCGCATTTACATTCATTTGAAGTGTAGACGAGGAATACATAACACTTCGCAAATCATGTTATATCTTATCATGAAACATAGATTTGAGATGCAATATCTCGTTTTAAGGATAATTTGAACTCTATTGCATCGATACGTAGACATCTGCAAACGCTATTTCCTAACGAGGAAGTGTCGCATTCACATTCATTTGAAGTGTAGACGAGGAATACATAACACTTCGCAAATCATATTATATCTTACCACGAAACATAGAAATGAGATGCGACATCGCGTTTTAAGAATCATTAGAACTCTATTGCTACGATACGTAGACATCTGCAATCGCTATTTCCTTACAAGGAAGTGTCGCAATTAGTTTCATTTGAATCGTAGACGAGGAATGCATAACACTTCGCAATGAATATTACATCTTACCATGAAACATAGAAATGAGATGCGAAGTCGCGCTTTAAGAAGCATTAGAAATCTATTGCTACGATACGTAGACATCTGCAAACGCTATTTCCTAGCGAGGAAGTGTCGCATTCACATTCATTTGAAGTGTAGACGAGGAATACATGACACTTCGCAAATCACATTATATCTTACCATGAAACATAAAAATGAGATGCGACATCGCGTTTTAAGAATCATAAGAACTCTATTGCTACAGTACGTAGACATCTGCAAACGCTATTTTCTTGCAAGGAAGTGTCGCATTTACATTCATTTGAATCGTAGACGAGGAATGCATAACACTTCGCAATGAATATTATATCTTATCATGAAACATAGTTATGAGATGCAATATATCGTTTTAAGAAGCATTAGAACTCTATTGCTACGATACCTAGACATCTGCAGACGCTATTTCCTAGCAAGGAAGTGTCGCATTTACATTCATTTGAAGTGTAGACGAGGAATACATAACACTTCGCAAATCATATTATATCTTACCGTGAAACATAGAAATGAGATGCGATATCGCGTTTTAAGAAGCATTAGAACTCTATCGCTACGATACCTAGACATCTGCAGACGCTATTTCCTAGCAAGGAAGTGTCGCATTTACATTCATTTGAAGTGTAGACGAGGAATACATAACACTTCGCAAATCATATTATATCTTACCATGAAACATAGAAATGAGATGCGATATCGCGTTTTAAGTATCATAAGAACTCTATTGCTACGTTACGTAGACATCTGCAGACGCTATTTCCTAGCAAGGAAGTGTCGCATTTACATTCATTTGAAGTGTAGACGAGGAATACATGACACTTCGCAAATCATGTTATATCTTACCATGAAGCATAGAAATGAGATGCGATATCGCGTTTTATGAAGCTTTAGAAATCTATTGCTACGATACCTAGACATCTGCAGACGCTATTTCCTAGCAAGGAAGTGTCGCATTTACATTCATTTGAAGTGTAGACGAGGAATACATGACACTTCGCAAATCATATTATATCTTACCACGAAACATAGAAATGAGATGCGATATCGCGTTTTAAGGATCATAGGAAATCTATTGCTACGATACGTAGACATCTGCAAACGCTATTTCCTTGCAAGGAAGTGACGCATTTACATTCATTTGTATCGCATACGAGGAATGCATAATACTTCGCAATGAATATTATATCTTATCATGAAACATAGATATGAGATGCAATATCTCGTTTTAAGAAGCATTTGAACTATATTGCTACGATACCTAGACATCTGCAGATGCTATTTCCTAGCAAGGAAGTGTCGCATTTACATTCATTTGAAGTGTAGAGGAGGAATACATAACACTTCGCAAATCATATTACATCTTACCATGAAACATAGAAATGAGATGCGATATCACGTTCTAAGAAGCATTAGAACTCTATTGCTACGATACATAGGTATCTGCAGTCGCTATTTCCTAGCAAGGAAGTGTCGCATTTACATTCATTTGAAGTGTAGACGAGGAATACATGACACTTCGCAAATCATATTATATCTTACCATGAAACATAGATTTGAGATGCAATATCTCGTTTTAAGGAGCATTTGAACTCTATTTCTTCGATACGTAGACATCTGCAAACGCTATTTCCTAACGAGGAAGTGTCGCATTCACATTCATTTGAAACGTATACGAGGAATGAATAACACTTCGCAATGAATATTATATCTTATCAAGAAACATAGATATGGGATGCTATATCTCGTTTTAAGGAGCATTTGAACTCTATTGCTACGATACCTTGACATCAGCAGACGCTATTTCCTAGCAAGGAAGTGTCGCATTTGCATTCATTTGAAGTGTAGACGAGGAATACATGACATTTCGCAAATCATATTATATCTTACCATGAAACATAGAAATGAGATGCGATATCGCGTTTTAAGAAGCACTAGAAATCTAATGCTACGATGGGTAGACATTTGCAAATGCTATTTCCGTGCAAGGAAGTGTCGCATTTACATTCATTTGAAGTGTAGAGGAGGAATACATAACACTTCGCAAATCATATTACATCTTACCATGAAACATAGAAACGAGATGCGATATCGCGTTTTAAGAAGCATTTGAAATCTATTGCTACGATACGTAGACATCTGCAAACGCTATTTCCTAGCGAGGAAGTATCGCATTCACTTCCATTTGAAGTGTAGACGAGGAATACATGACACTTCGCAAATCATATTATATCTTACCATGAAACATAGAAATGAGATGCGATATCGCGTTTTAAGAATCATAAGAACTCTATTGCTACGATAGGTAGACATCTGCAAACGCTATTTCCTTGCAAGGAAGTGTCGCATTTACATTCATTTGAATCGTAGACGAGGAATGCATAACACTTCGCAATGAATATTATATCTTATCATGAAACATAGATATGAGATGCAATATCTCGTTTTAAGAAGCATTTGAACTCTATTGCTTCGATACGTAGACATCTGCAAACGCTATTTCCTTGCAAGGAAGTGTCGCATTTACATTCCTTTGAAGTGTAGACGAGGAATACATGATACTTCGCAAATCATATTATATCTTACCATGAAACATAGAAATGAGTTGCGATATTGGGGTTTTAAGAAGCATTAGAAAGCCATTGCTACGATACGTAGACATCTGCAAACGCTATTTCCTAGCCGGGAAGTATCGCATTCACATTCATTTGAAGTGTAGACGAAGGATACACAACACTTCGCAAATCATGTTATATCTTACCAGGAGACATAGAAATGAGATGCGATATCACGTTTCAAGAATCATATTAACTCTATTGCTATGATACGTAGACATCTGCAAACGCTATTTCCTTGCAAGGAAGTGTCGCATTTACATTCATTTGAAATGTAGACGAGGAATACATATCACTTCGCAAATCATATTATACCTTACCATGAAACATAGAAATGAGATGCGATATCGCGTTTTAAGAATCATAAGAACTCTATTGCTACGATACGTAGACATCTGCAAACGCTATTTCCTTGCAAAAAAGTGTCGCATTTACAATCATTTGAAGTGTAGACGAGGAATACCTAACACTTCGCAAATCATATTACATCTTACCATGAAACATAGAAATGAGATGCGATATCGCGTTTTAAGAAGCATTAGATCTCTATTGCTACGATACGTAGACATCTGCAAACTCTATTTCCTAGCGAGGAAGTGTCGCATTCACATTCATTTGAAGTGTAGACGAGGAATACATAACACTTCGCAATGAATATTATATCTTATCATGAAACATAGATATGAGAAGCAATATCTCGTTTTAAGATGCATTTGAACCCTATTGCTTCGATACGTAGACGTCTGCAAACGCTATTTCCTTGCAAGGAAGTGTCGCATTTACATTCCTCTGAAGTGTAGACGAGGAATACATGATACTTCGCAAATCATATTATATCTTACCATGAAACATAGAAATGAGATGCGATATCGCGTTTCAAGGATCATATGAATTCTATTGCTATGATACGTAGACATCTGCAAACGCTATTTCCTTGCAAGGAAGTGTTGCATTTACATTCATTTGAATCGTAGACGAGGAATGCATAACACTTCGCAATGAATATTATATCTTATCATGAAACATAGATATGAGATGCAATATCTCGTTTTAAGAAGCATTTGAACTCTATTGCTTCGATACGTAGACGACTGCAAACGCCATTTCCTTGCAAGAAAGTGTCGCATTTACATTCCTTTGAAGTGTAGACGAGGAATACATGGTACTTCGCAAATCATATTATATCTTACCATGAAACATAGAAATGAGTTGCGATATCGGGGTTTTAAGAAGCATTAGAAAGCTATTGCTACGATACGTAGACATCTGCAAACGCTACTTCCTAGCGAGGAAGTGTCGCATTCACATTCATTTGAAGTGTAGACGAGGAATACATAACACTTCGCAAATCATATTATACCTTACCATGAAATATAGAAATGAGATGCGATATCGCGTTTTAAGAATCATAAGAACTCTATTGCTACGATACGTAGACATCTGCAAACGCTATTTCCTTGCAAGGAAGTGTCGCATTTACTTTCATTTGAATCGTAGACGTGGAAAGCATAACACTTCGCAATGAATATTATATCTTATCATGAAACATAGATAAGAGATGCAATATCTCGTTTTAAGAAGCATTAGAACTCTATTGCTACGATACCTAGACATCTGCAGACGCTATTTCCTAGCGAGGAAGTGTCGCATTCACATTCATTTGAAGTGTAGACGAGGAATACATAACACTTCGCAAATCATATTATACCTTACCATGAAATATAGAAATGAGATGCGATATCGCGTTTTAAGAATCATAAGAACTCTATTGCTACGATAGGTAGACATCTGCAAACTCTATTTCCTTGCAAGGAAGTGTCGCATTTACATTCATTTGAATCGTAGACGAGGAATGCATAACACTTCGCAATGAATATTATATCTTATCATGAAACATAGATATGAGATGCAATATCTCGTTTTAAGAAGCATTTGAACTCTATTGCTTCGATACGTAGACATCTGCAAACGCTATTTCCTTGCAAGGAAGTGTCGCATTTACATTCCTTTGAAGTGTAGACGAGGAATACATGATACTTCGCAAATCATATTATATCTTACCATGAAACATAGAAATGAGTTGCGATATCGGGGTTTTAAGAAGCATTAGAAAGCTATTGCTACGATACGTAGACATCTGCAAACGCTATTTCCTAGCCGGGAAGTATCGCATTCACATTCATTTGAAGTGTAGACGAAGGATACACAACACTTCGCAAATCATGTTATATCTTACCAGGAGACATAGAAATGAGATGCGATATCACGTTTCAAGAATCATATTAACTCTATTGCTATGATACGTAGACATCTGCAAACGCTATTTCCTTGCAAGGAAGTGTCGCATTTACATTCATTTGAAATGTAGACGAGGAATACATATCACTTCGCAAATCATATTATACCTTACCATGAAACATAGAAATGAGATGCGATATCGCGTTTTAAGAATCATAAGAACTCTATTGCTACGATACGTAGACATCTGCAATCGCTATTTCCTTGCAAAAAAGTGTCGCATTTACAATCATTTGAAGTGTAGACGAGGAATACCTAACACTTCGCAAATCATATTACATCTTACCATGAAGCATAGAAATGAGATGCGATATCGCGTTTTAAGAAGCATTAGAACTCTATTGCTACGATACGTAGACATCTGCAAACTCTATTTCCTAGCGAGGAAGTGTCGCATTCACATTCATTTGAAGTGTAGACGAGGAATACATAACACTTCGCAATGAATATTACATCTTATCATGAAATATAGATATGAGAAGCAATATCTCGTTTTAAGATGCATTTGAACCCTATTGCTTCGATACGTAGACGTCTGCAAACGCTATTTCCTTGCAAGGAAGTGTCGCATTTACATTCCTCTGAAGTGTAGACGAGGAATACATGATACTTCGCAAATCATATTATATCTTACCATGAAACATAGAAATGAATTGCGATATCGCGTTTCAAGAATCATATGAATTCTATTGCTATGATACGTAGACATCTGCAAACGCTATTTCCTTGCAAGGAAGTGTCGCATTTACATTCATTTGAATCGTAGACGAGGAACGCATAACACTTCGCAATGAATATTATATCATATCATGAAACATATATATGTGATGCGATATCGCCTTTTAAGAAGCACCAGAAATCCATTGCTACGATACGTAGACATCTGCAAACGCTATTTCCTTGCGAGGAAGTGTCGCATTTACTTTCATTTGAATCGTAGACGAGGAAAGCATAACACTTCGCAATGAATATTATATCTTATCTTGAAACATAGATATGAGATGCAATATCTCGTTTTAAGAAGCATTTGAACTCTATTGCTTCGATACGTAGACATCTGCAAACGCTATTTCCTTGCAAGGAAGTGTCGCATTTACATTCATTTAAAGTGTAGACGAGGAATACATAACACTTCGCAAATCATACTATATCTTACCATGAAACATAGAAATGAGATGCGATATCGCGTTTTAAGAAGCATCAGAACTCTATTGCTACGATACGTAGACATCTGCAAACGCCATTTCCTAGCGAGGAAGTGTCGCATTCATATTCATTTGAAGTGTAGTCGAGGAATACATAACACTTCGCAAATCATATTATATCTTACCATGAAACATAGAAATGAGATGCAATATCGCGTTTTAAGAATCACAAGAACTCTATTGCTACGATACGTAGACATCTGCAAACGCTATTTCCTTGCAAGGAAGTGTCGCATTTACATTCATTTGAATCGTAGACGAGGAATGCATAACACTTCGCAATGAATATTATATCATCTCATGAAACACAGATATGAGATGCAATATCTCGTTTTAAAAAGCATTTGAACTCTATTGCTTCGATACGTAGACATCTGCAAACGCTATTTCCTTGCAAGGAAGTGTCGCATTTACGTTCATTTGAAGTGTAGACGAGGAATACATGACACTTCGCAAATCATATTATATCTTACCATGAAACATAGAAATGAGATGCGATATCGCGTTCTAAAAAGCATCAGAAATCCATTGCGACGATACGTAGACATATGCAAACGCTATTTCCTTGCGAGGAAGTGTCGCATTTACATTCATTTGAATCGTAGACGAGGAATGCATAACACTTCGCAATGAATATTATATCTTATCATGAAACATAGATAAGAGATGCAATATCTCGTTTTAAGAAGCATTAGAACTCTATTGCTACGATACCTAGACATCTGCAGACGCTATTTCCTAGCGAGGAAGTGTCGCATTCACATTCATTTGAAGTGTAGACGAGGAATACATAACACTTCGCAAATCATATTATACCTTACAATGAAATATAGAAATGAGATGCGATATACCGTTTTAAGAATCATAAGAACTCTATTGCTACGATAGGTAGACATCTGCAAACGCTAATTCCTTGCAAGGAAGTGTCGCTTTTTACATTCATTTGAAGTGTAGAGGAGGAATACATAACACTTCGCAAATCATATTATACCTTACCATGAAACATAGGAATGAGATGCGATATCGCGTTTTAAGAATCATACGAACTCTATTGCTACGATACGTAGACATCTGCAAACGCTATTTCCTAGCGAGGAAATGACGCATTCACATTCATTTGAAGTGTGGCCGAGGAATACGTAACACTTCGCAAATCATATTATATCTTACAATGAAACATTTAAATGAGATGCGATATCGCGTTCTAAGAAGCTTCAGAAATCCATTGCTACGATACGTAGACATCTGCAAACGCTATGTCCTTGCAAGGAAGTGTCGCATTTACATTCATTTGAAATGTAGACGTGGAATACATATCACTTCGCAAATCATATTATACCTTACCATGAAACATAGGAATGAGATGCGATATCGCGTTTTAAGAATCATAAGAACTCTATTGCTACGATACGTAGATATCTGCAAACGCTATTTCCTTTCAAGGAAGTGTCGCATTTACATTCATTTGAATCGTAGACGAGGAATACATGATACTTCGCAAATCATATTATATCTTACCATGAAACATAGAAATGAGATGCGATATCGCGTTTTTAGAAGCATTAGAACACTATTGCTACGATAGGTAGACATTTGCAAACGCTATTTCCTTGCAAGGAAGTGTCGCATTTACATTCATTTGAAGTGCAGACGAGGAATACATAACACTTCGCAAATCATATTATATCTTACCATGAAACATAGAAATGAGATCCGATATCGCGTTTTAAGAATTATAAGAACTCTATTGCTACGATACGTAGACATCTGCAAACGCTATTTCCTTGCAAGGAAATGTCGCATTTACATTCATTTGAAATGTAGACGAGGAATACATATCACTTCGCAAATCATATTATACCTTACCATGAAACATAGAAATGAGATGCGATATCGCGTTTTAAGAATCATAAGAACTCTATTGCTACGATACGTAGACATCTGCAAACGCTATTTCCTTGCAAAAAAGTGTCGCATTTACAATCATTTGAAGTGTAGACGAGGAATACCTAACACTTCGCAAATCATATTACATCTTACCATGAAACATAGAAATGAGATGCGATATCGCGTTTTAAGAAGCATTAGAACTCTATTGCTACGATACGTAGACATCTGCAAACTCTATTTCCTAGCGAGGAAGTGTCGCATTCACATTCATTTGAAGTGTAGACGAGGAATACATAACACTTCGCAATGAATATTATATCTTATCATGAAATATAGATATGAGAAGCAATATCTCGTTTTAAGATGCATTTGAACCCTATTGCTTCGATACGTAGACGTCTGCAAACGCTATTTCCTTGCAAGGAAGTGTCGCATTTACATTCCTCTGAAGTGTAGACGAGGAATACATGATACTTCGCAAATCATATTATATCTTACCATGAAACATAGAAATGAGATGCGATATCGCGTTTCAAGAATCATATGAATTCTATTGCTATGATACGTAGACATCTGCAAACGCTATTTCCTTGCAAGGAAGTGTCGCATTTACATTCATTTGAATCGTAGACGAGGAACGCATAACACTTCGCAATGAATATTATATCATATCATGAAACATATATATGTGATGCGATATCGCCTTTTAAGAAGCACCAGAAATCCATTGCTACGATACGTAGACATCTGCAAACGCTATTTCCTTGCGAGGAAGTGTCGCATTTACTTTCATTTGAATCGTAGACGAGGAAAGCATAACACTTCGCAATGAATATTATATCTTATCATGAAACATAGATAAGAGATGCAATATCTCGTTTTAAGAAGCATTAGAACTCTATTGCTACGATACCTAGACATCTGCAGACGCTATTTCCTAGCGAGGAAGTGTCGCATTCACATTCATTTGAAGTGTAGACGAGGAATACATAACACTTCGCAAATCATATTATACCTTACCATGAAAAATAGAAATGAGATGCGATATCGCGTTTTAAGAATCATAAGAACTCTATTGCTACGATAGGTAGACATCTGCAAACGCTATTTCCTTGCAAGGAAGTGTCGCATTTACATTCATTTGAATCGTAGACGAGGAATGCATAACACTTCGCAATGAATATTATATCTTATCTTGAAACATAGATATGAGATGCAATATCTCGTTTTAAGAAGCATTTGAACTCTATTGCTTCGATACGTAGACATCTGCAAACGCTATTTCCTTGCAAGGAAGTGTCGCATTTACATTCATTTAAAGTGTAGACGAGGAATACATAACACTTCGCAAATCATACTATATCTTACCATGAAACATAGAAATGAGATGCGATATCGCGTTTTAAGAAGCATCAGAACTCTATTGCTACGATACGTAGACATCTGCAAACGCTATTTCCTAGCGAGGAAGTGTCGCATTCATATTCATTTGAAGTGTAGTCGAGGAATACATAACACTTCGCAAATCATATTATATCTTACCATGAAACATAGAAATGAGATGCAATATCGCGTTTTAAGAATCACAAGAACTCTATTGCTACGATACGTAGACATCTGCAAACGCTATTTCCTTGCAAGGAAGTGTCGCATTTACATTCATTTGAATCGTAGACGAGGAATGCATAACACTTCGCAATGAATATTATATCATCTCATGAAACACAGATATGAGATGCAATATCTCGTTTTAAAAAGCATTTGAACTCTATTGCTTCGATACGTAGACATCTGCAAACGCTATTTCCTTGCAAGGAAGTGTCGCATTTACGTTCATTTGAAGTGTAGACGAGGAATACATGACACTTCGCAAATCATATTATATCTTACCATGAAACATAGAAATGAGATGCGATATCGCGTTCTAAAAAGCATCAGAAATCCATTGCGACGATACGTAGACATATGCAAACGCTATTTCCTTGCGAGGAAGTGTCGCATTTACATTCATTTGAATCGTAGACGAGGAATGCATAACACTTCGCAATGAATATTATATCTTATCATGAAACATAGATAAGAGATGCAATATCTCGTTTTAAGAAGCATTAGAACTCTATTGCTACGATACCTAGACATCTGCAGACGCTATTTCCTAGCGAGGAAGTGTCGCATTCACATTCATTTGAAGTGTAGACGAGGAATACATAACACTTCGCAAATCATATTATACCTTACAATGAAATATAGAAATGAGATGCGATATCCCGTTTTAAGAATCATAAGATCTCTATTGCTACGATAGGTAGACATCTGCAAACGCTAATTCCTTGCAAGGAAGTGTCGCTTTTTACATTCATTTGAAGTGTAGAGGAGGAATACATAACACTTCGCAAATCATATTATACCTTACCATGAAACATAGGAATGAGATGCGATATCGCGTTTTAAGAATTATACGAACTCTATTGCTACGATACGTAGACATCTGCAAACGCTATTTCCTAGCGAGGAAATGACGCATTCACATTCATTTGAAGTGTGGCCGAGGAATACGTAACACTTCGCAAATCATATTATATCTTACAATGAAACATTTAAATGAGATGCGATATCGCGTTCTAAGAAGCTTCAGAAATCCATTGCTACGATACGTAGACATCTGCAAACGCTATGTCCTTGCAAGGAAGTGTCGCATTTACATTCATTTGAAATGTAGACGTGGAATACATATCACTTCGCAAATCATATTATACCTTACCATGAAACATAGGAATGAGATGCGATATCGCGTTTTAAGAATCATAAGAACTCTATTGCTACGATACGTAGACATCTGCAAACGCTATTTCCTTTCAAGGAAGTGTCGCATTTACATTCATTTGAATCGTAGACGAGGAATACATGATACTTCGCAAATCATATTATATCTTACCATGAAACATAGAAATGAGATGCGATATCGCGTTTTTAGAAGCATTAGAACACTATTGCTACGATAGGTAGACATTTGCAAACGCTATTTCCTTGCAAGGAAGTGTCGCATTTACATTCATTTGAAGTGCAGACGAGGAATACATAACACTTCGCAAATCATATTATATCTTACCATGAAACATAGAAATGAGATCCGATATCGCGTTTTAAGAATTATAAGAACTCTATTGCTACGATACGTAGACATCTGCAAACGCTATTTCCTTGCAAGGAAATGTCGCATTTACATTCATTTGAAGTGTAGACGAGGAATACATGACACTTCACAAATCATATTATATCTTACCATGAAACATAGAAATGAGATGCGATATCGCGTTCTAAGAAGCTTCAGAAATCCATTGCTACGATACGTAGACATCTGCAAACGCTTATTCCTTGCAAGGAAGTGTCGCATTTACATTCATTTGAAATGTAGACGAGGAATACATATCACTTCGCAAATCATATTATACCTTACCATGAAACATAGAAATGAGATGCGATATCGCGTTTTAAGAATCATAAGAACTCAATTGCTACGATAGGTAGATATCTGCAAACGCTATTTCCTTGCAAGGAAGTGTCGCATTTACATTCATTTGAATTGTAGACGAGGAATGCATAGCACTTCGCAATGAATATTATATCTTATCATGAAACATAGATATGAGATGCAATATCTCGTTTTAAGAAGCATTTGAACACTATTGCTTCGATACGTAGACATCTGCAAACGCTATTTCCTTGCAAGGAAGTGTCGCATTTACATTCCTTTGAAGTGTAGACGAGGAATACATGATACTTCGCAAATCATATTATATCTTACCATGAAACATAGAAATGAGTTGCGATATCGGGGTTTTAAGAAGCATTAGGAAGCTATTGCTACGATACGTAGACATCTGCAAACGCTATTTCCTAGCGGGGAAGTATCGCATTCACATTCATTTGAAGTGTAGACGAAGGATTCACAACACTTCGCAAATCATGTTACATCTTACCAGGAGACATAGAAATGAGATGCGATATCACGTTTCAAGAATCATATTAACTCTATTGCTATGATACGTAGACATCTGCAAACGCTATTTCCTTGCAAGGAAGTGTCGCATTTACATTCATTTGAAATGTAGACGAGGAATACATATCACTTCGCAAATCATATTATACCTTACCATGAAACATAGAAATGAGATGCGATATCGCGTTTTAAGAATTATAAGAACTCTATTGCTACGATACGTAGACATCTGCAAACGCTATTTCCTTGCAAGGAAGTGTCGCATTTACATTCATTTGAATCGTAGACGAGGAATGCATAACACTTTGCAATGAATATTATATCTTATCACGAAACATAGATATGAGATGCAATATCTCGTTTTAAGATGCATTTGAACCCTATTGCTTCGATACGTAGACATCTGCAAACGATATTTCCTTGCAAGGAAGTGTCGCATTTACATTCATTTTAAGTGTGGACGAGGAATACATAACACTTCGCAAATCATATTATATTTTACCATGAAACATATAAATGAGATGCGATATCGCGTTTTAAGAAGCACTAGAACACTATTGCTACGATAGGTAGACATTTGCAAAGGCTATTTCCTAGCGAGGAAGTGTCGCATTCACATTCATTTGAAGTGTAGACGAGGAAAACGTAACACTTCGCAATGAATATTATATCTTATCATGAAACACAGATATGAGATGCAATATCTCGTTTTAAGAAGCATTTGAACTCTATTGCTTCGATATGTAGACGACTGCAAACGCCATTTCCTTACAAGGAAGTGTCGCATTTACATTCCTTTGAAGTGTAGACGAGGAATACATGATACTTCGCAATGAATATTATATCTTATCATGAAACACAGATATGAGATGCAATATCTCGTTTTAAGAAGCATTTGAACTCTATTGCTTCGATACGTAGACGACTGCAAACGCCATTTCCTAGCAAGAAAGTGTCGCATTTACATTCCTTTGAAGTGTAGACGAGGAATACATGGTACTTCGCAAATCATATTATATCTTACCATGAAACATAGAAATGAGTTGCGATATCGGGGTTTTAAGAAGCATTAGAAAGCTATTGCTACGATACGTAGACATCTGCAAACGCTATTTCCTAGCGGGGAAGTATCGCATTCACATTCATTTGAAGTGTAGACGAAGAATAGACGACACTTCGCAAATCATGTTATACCTTACCATGAGACATAGAAATGAGATGCGATATCACGTTTCAAGAATCATATGAACTCTATTGCTATGATACGTAGATATCTGCAAACGCTATTTCCTTGCAAGGAAGTGTCGCATTTACTTTCGTTTGAATCGTAGACGAGGAATGCATAACACTTCGCAATGTATATTATATCTTATCATGAAACACAGATATGAGATGCAATATCTCGTTTTAAGAAGCATTTGAACTCTATTGCTTCGATACGTAGACGACTGCAAACGCCATTTCCTTGCAAGAAAGTGTCGCATTTACATTCCTTTGAAGTGTAGCCGAGGAATACATGGTACTTCGCAAATCATATTATATCTTACCATGAAACATAGAAATGAGTTGCGATATCGGGGTTTTAAGAAGCATTAGAAAGCTATTGCTACGATACGTAGACATCTGCAAACGCTATTTCCTAGCGGGGAAGTATCGCATTCACATTCATTTGAAGTGTAGACGAGGAATACATAACACTTCGCAAATCATTTTATATCTTACCATGAAACATAGAAATGAGATGCGATATCGCGTTTTAAGAAGCACTAGAAAGCTATTGCTACGATACGTAGAGATCTGCAAACGCTATTTCCTAGCGAGGAAGTATCGCATTCACATTCACTTGAAGTGTAGGCGTGGAATACATAACACTTCGCAAATCATGTTATATCTTACCATGAAACATAGAAATGAGATGCGATATCGCGTTTTAAGAATCATATGAACTCTATTGCTACGATACGTAGACATCTGCAAACGCTGTTTCCTTGCAAGGAAGTGTCGCATTTACTTTCATTTGAATCGTAGACGAGGAATACAAAACACTTCGCAAATCATATTATATCTTATCATGAAACATAGATATGAGATGCAATATCTCGTTTTAAGAAGCATTTCAACTCTATTGCTTCGACACGTAGACATCTGCAAACGCTATTTCCTTGCAAGGAAGTGTCGCATTTACATTCATTTGAAGTGTAGACGAGGAATACATGATACTTCGCAAATCATATTATATCTCACCATGAAACATAGAAATGAGATGCGATATCGCGTTTTAAGAAGCATCAGAAATCCATTGCTACGATACGTAGACATCTGCAAACGCTATTTCCTTGCAAGGAAGTGTCGCATTTACATTCATTTGAAGTGTAGACGAGGAATACATAACACTTCGCAATGAATATTATATCTTATCATGAAACATAGATATGAGATGCAATATCTCGTTTTAAGAAGCATTTGAACTCTATTGCTTCGATACGTAGACGTCTGCAAACGCTACTTCCTTGCAAGGAAGTGCCGCATTTACATTCCTTTGAAGTGTAGACGAGGAATACATGATACTTCGCAAATCATATTATACCTTACCATGAAACATAGAAATGAGATGCGATATCGCGTTTTAAGAAGCACTAGAAGGCTATTGCTACGACACGTAGAGATCTGCAAACGCTATTTCCTAGCGAGGAAGTATCGCATTCACATTCACTTGAAGTGTAGGCGTGGAATACATAACACTTCGCAAATCATGTTATATCTTACCATGAAACATAGAAATGAGATGCGATATCGCGTTTTAAGAATCATATGAACTCTATTGCTACGATACGTAGACATCTGCAAACGCTGTTTCCTTGCAGGGAAGTGTCGCATTTACTTTCATTTGAATCGTAGACGAGGAATACAAAACACTTCGCAAATCATATTATACCTTACCATGAAATATAGAAATGAGATGCGACAGCGCGTTTTAAGAATCATAAGAACTCTATTGCTACGATAGGTAGACATCTGCAAACGCTATTTCCTTGCAAGGAAGTGTCGCATTTACATTCATTTGAATCGTAGACGAGGAATGCATAACACTTCGCAATGAATATTATATCTTATCATGAAACATAGATATGAGATGCAATATCTCGTTTTAAGAAGCATTTGAACTCTATTGCTTCGATACGTAGACATCTGCAAACGCTATTTCCTTGCAAGGAAGTGTCGCATTTACATTCATTTGAAGTGTAGACGAGGAATACATAACACTTCGCAATGAATATTATATCTTATCATGAAACATAGATATGAGATGCAATATCTCGTTTTAAGAAGCATTTGAACTCTATTGCTTCGATACGTAGACGTCTGCAAACGCTACTTCCTTGCAAGGAAGTGTCGCATTTACATTCCTTTGAAGTGTAGACGAGGAATACATGATACTTCGCAAATCATATTATACCTTACCATGAAACATAGAAATGAGATGCGATATCGCGTTTTAAGAATCATAAGAACTCTATTGCTACGATACGTAGACATCTGCAAACGCTATTTCCTTGCAAGGAAGTGTCGCATTTACATTCATTTGAAGTGTAGACGAGGAATACATAACACATCGCAAATCATATTGTATCTTACCATGAAACATAGAAATGAGATGCGATATCGCGTTTTAAGAAGCACTAGAAGGCTATTGCTACGACACGTAGAGATCTGCAAACGCTATTTCCTAGCGAGGAAGTATCGCATTCACATTCACTTGAAGTGTAGGCGTGGAATACATAACACTTCGCAAATCATGTTATATCTTACCATGAAACATAGAAATGAGATGCGATATCGCGTTTTAAGAATCATATGAACTCTATTGCTACGATACGTAGACATCTGCAAACGCTGTTTCCTTGCAGGGAAGTGTCGCATTTACTTTCATTTGAATCGTAGACGAGGAATACAAAACACTTCGCAAATCATATTATACCTTACCATGAAATATAGAAATGAGATGCGACAGCGCGTTTTAAGAATCATAAGAACTCTATTGCTACGATAGGTAGACATCTGCAAACGCTATTTCCTTGCAAGGAAGTGTCGCATTTACATTCATTTGAATCGTAGACGAGGAATGCATAACACTTCGCAATGAATATTATATCTTATCATGAAACATAGATATGAGATGCAATATCTCGTTTTAAGAAGCATTTGAACTCTATTGCTTCGATACGTAGACATCTGCAAACGCTATTTCCTTGCAAGGAAGTGTCGCATTTACATTCCTTTGAAGTGTAGACGAGGAATACATGATACTTCGCAAATCATATTATATCTTACCATGAAACATAGAAATGAGTTGCGATATCGGGGTTTTAAGAAGCATTAGAAAGCTATTGCTACGATACGTAGACATCTGCAAACGCTATATCCTAGCGGGGAAGTATCGCATTCACATTCATTTGAAGTGTAGACGAAGGATACACAACACTTCGCAAATCATGTTATATCTTACCAGGAGACATAGAAATGAGATGCGATATCACGTTTCAAGAATCATATTAACTCTATTGCTATGATACGTAGACACCTGCAAACGCTATTTCCTTGCAAGGAAGTGTCGCATTTACATTCATTTGATATGTAGACGAGGAATACATATCACTTCGCAAATCATATTATACCTTACCATGAAAGATAGAAATGAGATGCGATATCGCGTTTTAAGAATCATAAGAACTCTATTGCTACGATACGTAGACATCTGCAAACGCTGTTTCCTTGCAAGGAAGTGTCGCATTTACTTTCATTTGAATCGTAGACGAGGAATACAAAACACTTCGCAAATCATATTATATCTTATCATGAAACATAGAAATGAGATCCGATATCGCGTTTTAAGACTTATAAGAACCCTATTGCTACGATACGTAGACATCTGCAAACGCTATTTCCTTGCAAGGAAGTGTCGCATTTACAATCATTTGAAGTGTAGACGAGGAATACATGACACTTCGCAAATCATATTATATCTTACCATGAAACATAGAAATGAGATGCGATATCGCGTTCTAAGAAGCTTCAGAAATCCATTGCTACGATACGTAGACATCTGCAAACGCTACGTCCTTGCAAGGAAGTGTCGCATTTACATTCATTTGAAATGTAGACGAGGAATACATATCACTTCGCAAATCATATTATACCTTACCATGAAACATAGAAATGAGATGCGATATCGCGTTTTAAGAATCATAAGAACTCTATTGCTACGATACATAGACATCTGCAAACGCTATTTCGTTAAAAGGAAGTGTCGCATTTACATTCATTTGAAGTGTAGACGAGGAATACATAACACATCGCAAATCATATTATATCTTACCATGAAACATAGTGAGATGCGACAGCGCGTTTTAAGAATCATAAGAACTCTATTGCTACGATAGGTAGACATCTGCAAACGCTATTTCCTTGCAAGGAAGTGTCGCATTTACATTCATTTGAATCGTAGACGAGGAATGCATAACACTTCGCAATGAATATTATATCTTATCATGAAACATAGATATGAGATGCAATATCTCGTTTTAAGAAGCATTTGAACTCTATTGCTTCGATACGTAGACATCTGCAAACGCTATTTCCTTGCAAGGAAGTGTCGCATTTACATTCATTTGAAGTGTAGACGAGGAATACATAACACTTCGCAATGAATATTATATCTTATCATGAAACATAGATATGAGATGCAATATCTCGTTTTAAGAAGCATTTGAACTCTATTGCTTCGATACGTAGACGTCTGCAAACGCTACTTCCTTGCAAGGAAGTGTCGCATTTACATTCCTTTGAAGTGTAGACGAGGAATACATGATACTTCGCAAATCATATTATACCTTACCATGAAACATAGAAATGAGATGCGATATCGCGTTTTAAGAATCATAAGAACTCTATTGCTACGATACGTAGACATCTGCAAACGCTATTTCCTTGCAAGGAAGTGTCGCATTTACATTCATTTGAAGTGTAGACGAGGAATACATAACACATCGCAAATCATATTGTATCTTACCATGAAACATAGAAATGAGATGCGATATCGCGTTTTAAGAAGCACTAGAAGGCTATTGCTACGACACGTAGAGATCTGCAAACGCTATTTCCTAGCGAGGAAGTATCGCATTCACATTCACTTGAAGTGTAGGCGTGGAATACATAACACTTCGCAAATCATGTTATATCTTACCATGAAACATAGAAATGAGATGCGATATCGCGTTTTAAGAATCATATGAACTCTATTGCTACGATACGTAGACATCTGCAAACGCTGTTTCCTTGCAGGGAAGTGTCGCATTTACTTTCATTTGAATCGTAGACGAGGAATACAAAACACTTCGCAAATCCATATTATACCTTACCATGAAATATAGAAATGAGATGCGACAGCGCGTTTTAAGAATCATAAGAACTCTATTGCTACGATAGGTAGACATCTGCAAACGCTATTTCCTTGCAAGGAAGTGTCGCATTTACATTCATTTGAATCGTAGACGAGGAATGCATAACACTTCGCAATGAATATTATATCTTATCATGAAACATAGATATGAGATGCAATATCTCGTTTTAAGAAGCATTTGAACTCTATTGCTTCGATACGTAGACATCTGCAAAACGCTATTTCCTTGCAAGGAAGTGTCGCATTTACATTCCTTTGAAGTGTAGACGAGGAATACATGATACTTCGCAAATCATATTA
This sequence comes from Xylocopa sonorina, assembly GCF_050948175.1. NCBI lineage: Eukaryota > Metazoa > Arthropoda > Insecta > Hymenoptera > Apidae > Xylocopa > Xylocopa sonorina. Next base: position 745,684 of record NW_027490206.1, on the reverse strand, counting down.
TATCTTACCATGAAACATAGAAATGAGTTGCGATATCGGGGTTTTAAGAAGCATTAGAAAGCTATTGCTACGATACGTAGACATCTGCAAACGCTATATCCTAGCGGGGAAGTATCGCATTCACATTCATTTGAAGTGTAGACGAAGGATACACAACACTTCGCAAATCATGTTATATCTTACCAGGAGACATAGAAATGAGATGCGATATCACGTTTCAAGAATCATATTAACTCTATTGCTATGATACGTAGACACCTGCAAACGCTATTTCCTTGCAAGGAAGTGTCGCATTTACATTCATTTGATATGTAGACGAGGAATACATATCACTCGCAAATCATATTATACCTTACCATGAAAGATAGAAATGAGATGCGATATCGCGTTTTAAGAATCATAAGAACTCTATTGCTACGATACGTAGACATCTGCAAACGCTGTTTCCTTGCAAGAAGTGTCGCATTTTACTTTCATTTGAATCGTAGACGAGGAATACAAAACACTTCGCAAATCATATTATATCTTATCATGAAACATAGAAATGAGATCCGATATCGCGTTTTAAGACTTATAAGAACCCTATTGCTACGATACGTAGACATCTGCAAACGCTATTTCCTTGCAAGGAAGTGTCGCATTTACAATCATTTGAAGTGTAGACGAGGAATACATGACACTTCGCAAATCATATTATATCTTACCATGAAACATAGAAATGAGATGCGATATCGCGTTCTAAGAAGCTTCAGAAATCCATTGCTACGATACGTAGACATCTGCAAACGCTACGTCCTTGCAAGGAAGTGTCGCATTTACATTCATTTGAAATGTAGACGAAGGAATACATATCACTTCGCAAATCATATTATACCTTACCATGAAACATAGAAATGAGATGCGATATCGCGTTTTAAGAATCATAAGAACTCTATTGCTACGATACATAGACATCTGCAAACGCTATTTCGTTAAAAGGAAGTGTCGCATTTACATTCATTTGAAGTGTAGACGAGGAATACATAACACATCGCAAATCATATTATATCTTACCATGAAACATAGAAATGAGATGCGACAGCGCGTTTTAAGAATCATAAGAACTCTATTGCTACGATAGGTAGACATCTGCAAACGCTATTTCCTTGCAAGGAAGTGTCGCATTTACATTCATTTGAATCGTAGACGAGGAATGCATAACACTTCGCAATGAATATTATATCTTATCATGAAACATAGATATGAGATGCAATATCTCGTTTTAAGAAGCATTTGAACTCTATTGCTTCGATACGTAGACATCTGCAAACGCTATTTCCTTGCAAGGAAGTGTCGCATTTACATTCCTTTGAAGTGTAGACGAGGAATACATGATACTTCGCAAATCATATTATATCTTACCATGAAACATAGAAATGAGTTGCGATATCGGGGTTTTAAGAAGCATTAGAAAGCTATTGCTACGATACGTAGACATCTGCAAACGCTATATCCTAGCGGGGAAGTATCGCATTCACATTCATTTGAAGTGTAGACGAAGGATACACAAACACTTCGCAAATCATGTTATATCTTACCAGGAGACATAGAAATGAGATGCGATATCACGTTTCAAGAATCATATTAACTCTATTGCTATGATACGTAGACATCTGCAAACGCTATTTCCTTGCAAGGAAGTGTCGCATTTACATTCATTTGATATGTAGACGAGGAATACATATCACTTCGCAAATCATATTATACCTTACCATGAAAGATAGAAATGAGATGCGATATCGCGTTTTAAGAATCATAAGAACTCTATTGCTACGATACGTAGACATCTGCAAACGCTGTTTCCTTGCAAGGAAGTGTCGCATTTACTTTCATTTGAATCGTAGACGAGGAATACAAAACACTTCGCAAATCATATTATATCTTATCATGAAACATAGAAATGAGATCCGATATCGCGTTTTTAAGACTTATAAGAACCCTATTGCTACGATACGTAGACATCTGCAAACGCTATTTCCTTAAAAGGAAGTGTCGCATTTACATTCATTTGAAGTGTAGACGAGGAATACATAACACATCGCAAATCATATTATATCTTACCATGAAACATAGAAATGAGATGCGATATCGCGTTCTAAGAAGCTTCAGAAATCCATTGCTACGATACGTAGACATCTGCAAACGCTACGTCCTTGCAAGGAAGTGTCGCATTTACATTCATTTGAAATGTAGACGAGGAATACATATCACTTCGCAAATCATATTATACCTTACCATGAAACATAGAAATGAGATGCGATATCGCGTTTTAAGAATCATAAGAACTCTATTGCTACGATACATAGACATCTGCAAACGCTATTTCCTTGCAAGGAAGTGTCGCATTTACATTCCTTTGAAGTGTAGACGAGGAATACATGATACTTCGCAAATCATATTATATCTTACCATGAAACATAGAAATGAGTTGCGATATCGGGGTTTTAAGAAGCATTAGAAAGCTATTGCTACGATACGTAGACATCTGCAAACGCTATTTCCTAGCCGGGAAGTATCGCATTCACATTCATTTGAAGTGTAGACGAAGGATACACAACACTTCGCAAATCATGTTATATCTTACCAGGAGACATAGAAATGAGATGCGATATCACGTTTCAAGAATCATATTAACTCTATTGCTATGATACGTAGACATCTGCAAACGCTATTTCCTTGCAAGGAAGTGTCGCATTTACATTCATTTGAAATGTAGACGAGGAATACATATCACTTCGCAAATCATATTATACCTTACCATGAAACATAGAAATGAGATGCGATATCGCGTTTTAAGAATCATAAGAACTCTATTGCTACGATACGTAGACATCTGCAAACGCTATTTCCTTGCAAAAAAGTGTCGCATTTACAATCATTTGAAGTGTAGACGAGGAATACCTAACACTTCGCAAATCATATTACATCTTACCATGAAACATAGAAATGAGATGCGATATCGCGTTTTAAGAAGCATTAGAACTCTATTGCTACGATACGTAGACATCTGCAAACTCTATTTCCTAGCGAGGAAGTGTCGCATTCACATTCATTTGAAGTGTAGACGAGGAATACATAACACTTCGCAATGAATATTATATCTTATCATGAAATATAGATATGAGAAGCAATATCTCGTTTTAAGATGCATTTGAACCCTATTGCTTCGATACGTAGACGTCTGCAAACGCTATTTCCTTGCAAGGAAGTGTCGCATTTACATTCCTCTGAAGTGTAGACGAGGAATACATGATACTTCGCAAATCATATTATATCTTACCATGAAACATAGAAATGAGATGCGATATCGCGTTTCAAGAATCATATGAATTCTATTGCTATGATACGTAGACATCTGCAAACGCTATTTCCTTGCAAGGAAGTGTCGCATTTACATTCATTTGAATCGTAGACGAGGAACGCATAACACTTCGCAATGAATATTATATCATATCATGAAACATATATATGTGATGCGATATCGCCTTTTAAGAAGCACCAGAAATCCATTGCTACGATACGTAGACATCTGCAAACGCTATTTCCTTGCGAGGAAGTGTCGCATTTACTTTCATTTGAATCGTAGACGAGGAAAGCATAACACTTCGCAATGAATATTATATCTTATCATGAAACATAGATAAGAGGTGCAATATCTCGTTTTAAGAAGCATTAGAACTCTATTGCTACGATACCTAGACATCTGCAGACGCTATTTCCTAGCGAGGAAGTGTCGCATTCACATTCATTTGAAGTGTAGACGAGGAATACATAACACTTCGCAAATCATATTATACCTTACCATGAAAAATAGAAATGAGATGCGATATCGCGTTTTAAGAATCATAAGAACTCTATTGCTACGATAGGTAGACATCTGCAAACGCTATTTCCTTGCAAGGAAGTGTCGCATTTACATTCATTTGAATCGTAGACGAGGAATGCATAACACTTCGCAATGAATATTATATCTTATCTTGAAACATAGATATGAGATGCAATATCTCGTTTTTAGAAGCATTTGAACTCTATTGCTTCGATACGTAGACATCTGCAAACGCTATTTCCTTGCAAGGAAGTGTCGCATTTACATTCATTTAAAGTGTAGACGAGGAATACATAACACTTCGCAAATCATACTATATCTTACCATGAAACATAGAAATGAGTTGCGATATCGGGGTTTTAAGAAGCATTAGAAAGCTATTGCTACGATACGTAGACATCTGCAAACGCTATATCCTAGCGGGGAAGTATCGCATTCACATTCATTTGAAGTGTAGACGAAGGATACACAACACTTCGCAAATCATGTTATATCTTACCAGGAGACATAGAAATGAGATGCGATATCACGTTTCAAGAATCATATTAACTCTATTGCTATGATACGTAGACATCTGCAAACGCTATTTCCTTGCAAGGAAGTGTCGCATTTACATTCATTTGATATGTAGACGAGGAATACATATCACTTCGCAAATCATATTATACCTTACCATGAAAGATAGAAATGAGATGCGATATCGCGTTTTAAGAATCATAAGAACTCTATTGCTACGATACGTAGACATCTGCAAACGCTGTTTCCTTGCAAGGAAGTGTCGCATTTACTTTCATTTGAATCGTAGACGAGGAATACAAAACACTTCGCAAATCATATTATATCTTATCATGAAACATAGAAATGAGATCCGATATCGCGTTTTAAGACTTATAAGAACCCTATTGCTACGATACGTAGACATCTGCAAACGCTATTTCCTTGCAAGGAAGTGTCGCATTTACAATCATTTGAAGTGTAGACGAGGAATACATGACACTTCGCAAATCATATTATATCTTACCATGAAACATAGAAATGAGATGCGATATCGCGTTCTAAGAAGCTTCAGAAATCCATTGCTACGATACGTAGACATCTGCAAACGCTACGTCCTTGCAAGGAAGTGTCGCATTTACATTCATTTGAAATGTAGACGAGGAATACATATCACTTCGCAAATCATATTATACCTTACCATGAAACATAGAAATGAGATGCGATATCGCGTTTTAAGAATCATAAGAACTCTATTGCTACGATACATAGACATCTGCAAACGCTATTTCCTTAAAAGGAAGTGTCGCATTTACATTCATTTGAAGTGTAGACGAGGAATACATAACACATCGCAAATCATATTATATCTTACCATGAAACATAGAAATGAGATGCGATATCGCGTTTTAAGAAGCATTAGAACTCTATTGCTACGATACGTAGACATCTGCAAATGCTATTTCCTAGCGAGCAAGTGTCGCATTCACATTCATTTGAAGTGTAGACGAGGAATACATAACACTTCGCAATGAATATTATATCTTATCATGAAACACAGATATGAGATGCAATATCTCGTTTTAAGAAGCATTTGAACTCTATTGCTTCGATACGTAGACGACTGCAAACGCCATTTCCTTACAAGGAAGTGTCGCATTTACATTCCTTTGAAGTGTAGACGAGGAATACATGATACTTCGCAAATCATTTTATATCTTACCGTGAAACATAGAAATTAGTTGCGATATCGGGGTTTTAAGAAGCATTAGAAAGCTATTGCTACGATACGTAGACATCTGCAAACGCTATTTCCTAGCGGGGAAGTATCGCATTCACATTCATTTGAAGTGCAGACGAAGAATAGACGACACTTCGCAAATCATGTTATACCTTACCATGAGACATAGAAATGAGATGCGATATCACGTTTCAAGAATCATATGAACTCTATTGCTATGATACGTAGACATCTGCAAACGCTATTTCCTTGCAAGGAAGTGTCGCATTTACATTCATTTGAATCGTAGACGAGGAATGCATAACACTTCGCAATGAATATTATATCTTATCATGAAACATAGATATGAGATGCAATATCTCGTTTTAAGAAGCATTTGAACTCTATTGCTTCGATACGTAGACATCTGCAAACGCTATTTCCTTGCAAGGAAGTGTCGCATTTACATTCCTTTGAAGTGTAGACGAGGAATACATGATACTTCGCAAATCATATTATATCTTACCATGAAACATAGAAATGAGTTGCGATATCGGGGTTTTAAGAAGCATTAGAAAGCTATTGCTACGATACGTAGACATCTGCAAACGCTATTTCCTAGCCGGGAAGTATCGCATTCACATTCATTTGAAGTGTAGACGAAGGATACACAACACTTCGCAAATCATGTTATATCTTACCAGGAGACATAGAAATGAGATGCGATATCACGTTTCAAGAATCATATTAACTCTATTGCTATGATACGTAGACATCTGCAAACGCTATTTCCTTGCAAGGAAGTGTCGCATTTACATTCATTTGAAATGTAGACGAGGAATACATATCACTTCGCAAATCATATTATACCTTACCATGAAACATAGAAATGAGATGCGATATCGCGTTTTAAGAATCATAAGAACTCTATTGCTACGATACGTAGACATCTGCAAACGCTATTTCCTTGCAAAAAAGTGTCGCATTTACAATCATTTGAAGTGTAGACGAGGAATACCTAACACTTCGCAAATCATATTACATCTTACCATGAAACATAGAAATGAGATGCGATATCGCGTTTTAAGAAGCATTAGAACTCTATTGCTACGATACGTAGACATCTGCAAACTCTATTTCCTAGCGAGGAAGTGTCGCATTCACATTCATTTGAAGTGTAGACGAGGAATACATAACACTTCGCAATGAATATTATATCTTATCATGAAATATAGATATGAGAAGCAATATCTCGTTTTAAGATGCATTTGAACCCTATTGCTTCGATACGTAGACGTCTGCAAACGCTATTTCCTTGCAAGGAAGTGTCGCATTTACATTCCTCTGAAGTGTAGACGAGGAATACATGATACTTCGCAAATCATATTATATCTTACCATGAAACATAGAAATGAGATGCGATATCGCGTTTCAAGAATCATATGAATTCTATTGCTATGATACGTAGACATCTGCAAACGCTATTTCCTTGCAAGGAAGTGTCGCATTTACATTCATTTGAATCGTAGACGAGGAACGCATAACACTTCGCAATGAATATTATATCATATCATGAAACATATATATGTGATGCGATATCGCCTTTTAAGAAGCACCAGAAATCCATTGCTACGATACGTAGACATCTGCAAACGCTATTTCCTTGCGAGGAAGTGTCGCATTTACTTTCATTTGAATCGTAGACGAGGAAAGCATAACACTTCGCAATGAATATTATATCTTATCATGAAACATAGATAAGAGGTGCAATATCTCGTTTTAAGAAGCATTAGAACTCTATTGCTACGATACCTAGACATCTGCAGACGCTATTTCCTAGCGAGGAAGTGTCGCATTCACATTCATTTGAAGTGTAGACGAGGAATACATAACACTTCGCAAATCATATTATACCTTACCATGAAAAATAGAAATGAGATGCGATATCGCGTTTTAAGAATCATAAGAACTCTATTGCTACGATAGGTAGACATCTGCAAACGCTATTTCCTTGCAAGGAAGTGTCGCATTTACATTCATTTGAATCGTAGACGAGGAATGCATAACACTTCGCAATGAATATTATATCTTATCTTGAAACATAGATATGAGATGCAATATCTCGTTTTTAGAAGCATTTGAACTCTATTGCTTCGATACGTAGACATCTGCAAACGCTATTTCCTTGCAAGGAAGTGTCGCATTTACATTCATTTAAAGTGTAGACGAGGAATACATAACACTTCGCAAATCATACTATATCTTACCATGAAACATAGAAATGGGATGCGATATCGCGTTTTAAGAAGCATCAGAACTCTATTGCTACGATACGTAGACATCTGCAAACGCTATTTCCTAGCGAGGAAGTGTCGCATTCATATTCATTTGAAGTGTAGTCGAGGAATACATAACACTTCGCAAATCATATTATATCTTACCATGAAACATAGAAATGAGATGCAATATCGCGTTTTAAGAATCACAAGAACTCTATTGCTACGATACGTAGACATCTGCAAACGCTATTTCCTTGCAAGGAAGTGTCGCATTTACATTCATTTGAATCGTAGACGAGGAATGCATAACACTTCGCAATGAATATTATATCATCTCATGAAACACAGATATGAGATGCAATATCTCGTTTTAAAAAGCATTTGAACTCTATTGCTTCGATACGTAGACATCTGCAAACGCTATTTCCTTGCAAGGAAGTGTCGCATTTACGTTCATTTGAAGTGTAGACGAGGAATACATGACACTTCGCAAATCATATTATATCTTACCATGAAACATAGAAATGAGATGCGATATCGCGTTCTAAAAAGCATCAGAAATCCATTGCGACGATACGTAGACATATGCAAACGCTATTTCCTTGCGAGGAAGTGTCGCATTTACATTCATTTGAATCGTATACGAGGAATGCATAACACTTCGCAATGAATATTATATCTTATCATGAAACATAGATAAGAGATGCAATATCTCGTTTTAAGAAGCATTAGAACTCTATTGCTACGATACCTAGACATCTGCAGACGCTATTTCCTAGCGAGGAAGTGTCGCATTCACATTCATTTGAAGTGTAGACGAGGAATACATAACACTTCGCAAATCATATTATACCTTACAATGAAATATAGAAATGAGATGCGATATCCCGTTTTAAGAATCATAAGAACTCTATTGCTACGATAGGTAGACATCTGCAAACGCTAATTCCTTGCAAGGAAGTGTCGCTTTTTACATTCATTTGAAGTGTAGAGGAGGAATACATAACACTTCGCAAATCATATTATACCTTACCATGAAACATAGGAATGAGATGCGATATCGCGTTTTAAGAATCATACGAACTCTATTGCTACGATACGTAGACATCTGCAAACGCTATTTCCTAGCGAGGAAATGACGCATTCACATTCATTTGAAGTGTGGCCGAGGAATACGTAACACTTCGCAAATCATATTATATCTTACAATGAAACATTTAAATGAGATGCGATATCGCGTTCTAAGAAGCTTCAGAAATCCATTGCTACGATACGTAGACATCTGCAAACGCTATTTCCTTGCAAGGAAGTGTCGCATTTACATTCATTTGAAATGTAGACGTGGAATACATAACACTTCGCAAATCATATTATACCTTACCATGAAACATAGGAATGAGATGCGATATCGCGTTTTAAGAATCATAAGAACTCTATTGCTACGATACGTAGACATCTGCAAACGCTATTTCCTTTCAAGGAAGTGTCGCATTTACATTCATTTGAATCGTAGACGAGGAATACATGATACTTCGCAAATCATATTATATCTTACCATAAAACATAGAAATGAGATGCGATATCGCGTTTTTAGAAGCATTAGAACACTATTGCTACGATAGGTAGACATTTGCAAACGCTATTTCCTTGCAAGGAAGTGTCGCATTTACATTCATTTGAAGTGCAGACGAGGAATACATAACACTTCGCAAATCATATTATATCTTACCATGAAACATAGAAATGAGATCCGATATCGCGTTTTAAGAATTATAAGAACTCTATTGCTACGATACGTAGACATCTGCAAACGCTATTTCCTTGCAAGGAAATGTCGCATTTACATTCATTTGAAGTGTAGACGAGGAATACATGACACTTCGCAAATCATATTATATCTTACCATGAAACATAGAAATGAGATGCGATATCGCGTTCTAAGAAGCTTCAGAAATCCATTGCTACGATACGTAGACATCTGCAAACGCTTATTCCTTGCAAGGAAGTGTCGCATTTACATTCATTTGAAATGTAGACGAGGAATACATATCACTTCGCAAATCATATTATACCTTACCATGAAACATAGAAATGAGATGCGATATCGCGTTTTAAGAATCATAAGAACTCAATTGCTACGATAGGTAGACATCTGCAAACGCTATTTCCTTGCAAGGAAGTGTCGCATTTACATTCATTTGAATTGTAGACGAGGAATGCATAACACTTCGCAATGAATATTATATCTTATCATGAAACATAGATATGAGATGCAATATCTCGTTTTAAGAAGCATTTGAACACTATTGCATCGATACGTAGACATCTGCAAACGCTATTTCCTTGCAAGGAAGTGTCGCATTTACATTCCTTTGAAGTGTAGACGAGGAATACATGATACTTCGCAAATCATATTATATCTTACCATGAAACATAGAAATGAGTTGCGATATCGGGGTTTTAAGAAGCATTAGAAAGCTATTGCTACGATACGTAGACATCTGCAAACGCTATTTCCTAGCGAGGAAGTATCGCATTCACATTCACTTGAAGTGTAGGCGTGGAATACATAACACTTCGCAAATCATGTTATATCTTACCATGAAACATAGAAATGAGATGCGATATCGCGTTTTAAGAATCATATGAACTCTATTGCTACGATACGTAGACATCTGCAAACGCTGTTTCCTTGCAAGGAAGTGTCGCATTTACTTTCATTTGAATCGTAGACGAGGAATACAAAACACTTCGCAAATCATATTATATCTTATCATGAAACATAGATATGAGATGCAATATCTCGTTTTAAGAAGCATTTCAACTCTATTGCTTCGACACGTAGACATCTGCAAACGCTATTTCCTTGCAAGGAAGTGTCGCATTTACATTCATTTGAAGTGTAGACGAGGAATACATGATACTTCGCAAATCATATTATATCTCACCATGAAACATAGAAATGAGATGCGATATCGCGTTTTAAGAAGCATCAGAAATCCATTGCTACGATACGTAGACATCTGCAAACGCTATTTCCTTGCAAGGAAGTGTCGCATTTACATTCATTTGAAGTGTAGACGAGGAATACATAACACTTCGCAATGAATATTATATCTTATCATGAAACATAGATATGAGATGCAATATCTCGTTTTAAGAAGCATTTGAACTCTATTGCTTCGATACGTAGACGTCTGCAAACGCTACTTCCTTGCAAGGAAGTGTCGCATTTACATTCCTTTGAAGTGTAGACGAGGAATACATGATACTTCGCAAATCATATTATACCTTACCATGAAACATAGAAATGAGATGCGATATCGCGTTTTAAGAATCATAAGAACTCTATTGCTACGATACGTAGACATCTGCAAACGCTATTTCCTTGCAAGGAAGTGTCGCATTTACATTCATTTGAAGTGTAGACGAGGAATACATAACACATCGCAAATCATATTGTATCTTACCATGAAACATAGAAATGAGATGCGATATCGCGTTTTAAGAAGCACTAGAAGGCTATTGCTACGACACGTAGAGATCTGCAAACGCTATTTCCTAGCGAGGAAGTATCGCATTCACATTCACTTGAAGTGTAGGCGTGGAATACATAACACTTCGCAAATCATGTTATATCTTACCATGAAACATAGAAATGAGATGCGATATCGCGTTTTAAGAATCATATGAACTCTATTGCTACGATACGTAGACATCTGCAAACGCTGTTTCCTTGCAGGGAAGTGTCGCATTTACTTTCATTTGAATCGTAGACGAGGAATACAAAACACTTCGCAAATCATATTATACCTTACCATGAAATATAGAAATGAGATGCGACAGCGCGTTTTAAGAATCATAAGAACTCTATTGCTACGATAGGTAGACATCTGCAAACGCTATTTCCTTGCAAGGAAGTGTCGCATTTACATTCATTTGAATCGTAGACGAGGAATGCATAACACTTCGCAATGAATATTATATCTTATCATGAAACATAGATATGAGATGCAATATCTCGTTTTAAGAAGCATTTGAACTCTATTGCTTCGATACGTAGACATCTGCAAACGCTATTTCCTTGCAAGGAAGTGTCGCATTTACATTCCTTTGAAGTGTAGACGAGGAATACATGATACTTCGCAAATCATATTATATCTTACCATGAAACATAGAAATGAGTTGCGATATCGGGGTTTTAAGAAGCATTAGAAAGCTATTGCTACGATACGTAGACATCTGCAAACGCTATTTCCTAGCGGGGAAGTATCGCATTCACATTCATTTGAAGTGTAGACGAAGGATACACAACACTTCGCAAATCATGTTATATCTTACCAGGAGACATAGAAATGAGATGCGATATCACGTTTCAAGAATCATATTAACTCTATTGCTATGATACGTAGACATCTGCAAACGCTATTTCCTTGCAAGGAAGTGTCGCATTTACATTCATTTGATATGTAGACGAGGAATACATATCACTTCGCAAATCATATTATACCTTACCATGAAACATAGAAATGAGATGCGATATCGCGTTTTAAGAATCATAAGAACTCTATTGCTACGATACGTAGACATCTGCAAACGCTATTTCCTTGCAAGGAAGTGACGCATTTACGTTCATTTGAAGTGTAGACGAGGAATACATGACACTTCGCAAATCATATTATATCTTACCATGAAACATAGAAATGAGATGCGATATCGCGTTCTAAAAAGCATCAGAAATCCAGTGCGACGATACGTAGACATATGCAAACGCTATTTCCTTGAGAGGAAGTGTCGCATATACATTCATTTGAATCGTAGACGAGGAATGCATAACACTTCGCAATGAATATTATATCCTATCATGAAACATAGATAAGAGATGCAATATCTCGTTTTAAGAAGCATTAGAAATCTATTGCTACGATACCTAGACATCTGCAGACGCTATTTCCTAGCGAGGAAGTGTCGCATTCACATTCATTTGAAATGTAGACGAGGAATACATATCACTTCGCAAATCATATTATACCTTACCATGAAATATAGAAATGAGATGCGATATCCCGTTTTAAGAATCATAAGAACTCTATTGCTACGATAGGTAGACATCTGCAAACGCTAATTCCTTGCAAGGAAGTGTCGCTTTTACATTCATTTGAAGTGTAGACGAGGAATACATAACACTTCGCAAATCATATTATACCTTACCATGAAACATAGGAATGAGATGCGATATCGCGTTTTAAGAATCATAAGAACTCTATTGCTACGATACGTAGACATCTGCAAACGCTATCTCCTAGCGAGGAAATGACGCATTCACATTCATTTGAAGTGTGGCCGAGGAATACGTAACACTTCGCAAATCATATTATATCTTACAATGAAACATTTAAATGAGATGCGATATCTCGTTTTAAGAAGCATTAGAACTCTATTGCTACGATACCTAGACATCTGCAGACACTATTTCCTAGCGAGGAAGTGTCGCATTCGCATTCATTTGAAGTGTAGACGAGGAATACATAACACTTCGCACATCATATTATACCTTACCATGAAACATAGAAATGAGATGCGATATCGCGTTTTAAGAAGCATTAGAACTCTATTGCTACGATACGTAGACATCTGCAAATGCTATTTCCTTGCTAGGAAGTGTCGCATTCACATTCATTTGAAGTGTAGACGAGGAATACATAACACTTCGCAAATCATATTATATCTTGCCATGAAACATAGAAATGAAATGCGATATCGCGTTTTTAGAAGCATTAGAACACTATTGCTACGATAGGTAGGCATTTGCAAACGCTATTTCCTTGCAAGGAAGTGTCGCATTTACATTCATTTGAAGTGTAGACGAGGAATATATAACACTTCGCAAATCATATTATATCTTACCATGAAACATAGAAATGAGATCCGATATCGCGTTTTAAGAATTATAAGAACCCTATTGCTACGATACGTAGACATCTGCAAACGCTATTTCCTTGCAAGGAAGTGTCGCATTTACAATCATTTGAAGTGTAGACGAGGAATACATGACACTTCGCAAATCATATTATATCTTACCATGAAACATAGAAATGAGATGCGATATCGCGTTCTAAGAAGCTTCAGAAATCCATTGCTACGATACGTAGACATCTGCAAACGCTACGTCCTTGCAAGGAAGTGTCGCATTTACATTCATTTGAAATGTAGACGAGGAATACATATCACTTCGCAAATCATATTATACCTTACCATGAAACATAGAAATGAGATGCGATATCGCGTTTTAAGAATCATAAGAACTCTATTGCTACGATACATAGACATCTGCAAACGCTATTTCCTTAAAAGGAAGTGTCGCATTTACATTCATTTGAAGTGTAGACGAGGAATACATAACACATCGCAAATCATATTATATCTTACCATGAAACATAAAAATGAGATGCGATATCGCGTTTTAAGAAGCATTAGAACTCTATTGCTACGATACGTAGACATCTGCAAATGCTATTTCCTAGCGAGCAAGTGTCGCATTCACATTCATTTGAAGTGTAGACGAGGAATACATAACACTTCGCAATGAATATTATATCTTATCATGAAACACAGATATGAGATGCAATATCTCGTTTTAAGAAGCATTTGAACTCTATTGCTTCGATACGTAGACGACTGCAAACGCCATTTCCTTACAAGGAAGTGTCGCATTTACATTCCTTTGAAGTGTAGACGAGGAATACATGATACTTCGCAAATCATATTATATCTTACCGTGAAACATAGAAATTAGTTGCGATATCGGGGTTTTAAGAAGCATTAGAAAGCTATTGCTACGATACGTAGACATCTGCAAACGCTATTTCCTAGCGGGGAAGTATCGCATTCACATTCATTTGAAGTGCAGACGAAGAATAGACGACACTTCGCAAATCATGTTATACCTTACCATGAGACATAGAAATGAGATGCGATATCACGTTTCAAGAATCATATGAACTCTATTGCTATGATACGTAGACATCTGCAAACGCTATTTCCTTGCAAGGAAGTGTCGCATTTACTTTCGTTTGATTCGTAGACGGGGAATGCATAGCACTTCGCAATGGATATTATATCTTATCATGAAACACAGATATGAGATGCAATATCTCGTTTTAAGAAGCATTTGAACTCTATTGCTTCGATACGTAGTCGACTGCAAACGCCATTTCCTTGCAAGAAAGTGTCGCATTTACATTCCTTTGAAGTGTAGCCGAGGAATACATGGTACTTCGCAAATCATATTATATCTTACCATGAAACATAGAAATGAGTTGCGATATCGGGGTTTTAAGAAGCATTAGAAAGCTATTGCTACGATACGTAGACATCTGCAAACGCTATTTCCTAGCGGGGAAGTATCGCATTCACATTCATTTGAAGTGTAGACGAGGAATACATAACACTTCGCAAATCATTTTATATCTTACCATGAAACATAGAAATGAGATGCGATATCGCGTTTTAAGAAGCACTAGAATGCTATTGCTACGATACGTAGAGATCTGCAAACGCTATTTCCTAGCGAGGAAGTATCGCATTCACATTCACTTGAAGTGTAGGCGTGGAATACATAACACTTCGCAAATCATGTTATATCTTACCATGAAATATAGAAATGAGATGCAATATCTCGTTTTAAGAAGCATTTGAACTCTATTGCTTCGATACGTAGACATCTGCAAACGCTATTTCCTTGCAAGGAAGTGTCGCATTTACGTTCATTTGAAGTGTAGACGAGGAATACATGACACTTCGCAAATCATATTATATCTTACCATGAAACATAGAAATGAGATGCGATATCGCGTTCTAAGAAGCATCATAAATCCATTGCTACGATACGTAGACATCTGCAAACGCTATTTCCTTGCAAGGAAGTGTCGCATTTACATTCATTTGAAGTGTAGACGAGGAATACATAACACTTCGCAATGAATATTATATCTTATCATGAAACATAGATATGAGATGCAATATCTCGTTTTAAGAAGCATTTGAACTCTATTGCTTCGATACGTAGACGTCTGCAAACGCTACTTCCTTGCAAGGAAGTGTCGCATTTACATTCCTTTGAAGTGTAGACGAGGAATACATGATACTTCGCAAATCATATTATACCTTACCATGAAACATAGAAATGAGATGCGATATCGCGTTTTAAGAATCATAAGAACTCTATTGCTACGATACGTAGACATCTGCAAACGCTATTTCCTTGCAAGGAAGTGTCGCATTTACATTCATTTGAAGTGTAGACGAGGAATACATAACACATCGCAAATCATATTGTATCTTACCATGAAACATAGAAATGAGATGCGATATCGCGTTTTAAGAAGCACTAGAAGGCTATTGCTACGACACGTAGAGATCTGCAAACGCTATTTCCTAGCGAGGAAGTATCGCATTCACATTCACTTGAAGTGTAGGCGTGGAATACATAACACTTCGCAAATCATGTTATATCTTACCATGAAACATAGAAATGAGATGCGATATCGCGTTTTAAGAATCATATGAACTCTATTGCTACGATACGTAGACATCTGCAAACGCTGTTTCCTTGCAGGGAAGTGTCGCATTTACTTTCATTTGAATCGTAGACGAGGAATACAAAACACTTCGCAAATCATATTATACCTTACCATGAAATATAGAAATGAGATGCGACAGCGCGTTTTAAGAATCATAAGAACTCTATTGCTACGATAGGTAGACATCTGCAAACGCTATTTCCTTGCAAGGAAGTGTCGCATTTACATTCATTTGAATCGTAGACGAGGAATGCATAACACTTCGCAATGAATATTATATCTTATCATGAAACATAGATATGAGATGCAATATCTCGTTTTAAGAAGCATTTGAACTCTATTGCTTCGATACGTAGACATCTGCAAACGCTATTTCCTTGCAAGGAAGTGTCGCATTTACATTCCTTTGAAGTGTAGACGAGGAATACATGATACTTCGCAAATCATATTATATCTTACCATGAAACATAGAAATGAGTTGCGATATCGGGGTTTTAAGAAGCATTAGAAAGCTATTGCTACGATACGTAGACATCTGCAAACGCTATTTCCTAGCGGGGAAGTATCGCATTCACATTCATTTGAAGTGTAGACGAAGGATACACAACACTTCGCAAATCATGTTATATCTTACCAGGAGACATAGAAATGAGATGCGATATCACGTTTCAAGAATCATATTAACTCTATTGCTATGATACGTAGACATCTGCAAACGCTATTTCCTTGCAAGGAAGTGTCGCATTTACATTCATTTGATATGTAGACGAGGAATACATATCACTTCGCAAATCATATTATACCTTACCATGAAACATAGAAATGAGATGCGATATCGCGTTTTAAGAATCATAAGAACTCTATTGCTACGATACGTAGACATCTGCAAACGCTATTTCCTTGCAAGGAAGTGACGCATTTACGTTCATTTGAAGTGTAGACGAGGAATACATGACACTTCGCAAATCATATTATATCTTACCTTGAAACATAGAAATGAGATGCGATATCGCGTTCTAAGAAGCATCAGAAATCCATTGCGACGATACGTAGACATATGCAAACGCTATTTCCTTGAGAGGAAGTGTCGCATATACATTCATTTGAATCGTAGACGAGGAATGCATAACACTTCGCAATGAATATTATATCCTATCATGAAACATAGATAAGAGATGCAATATCTCGTTTTAAGAAGCATTAGAAATCTATTGCTACGATACCTAGACATCTGCAGACGCTATTTCCTAGCGAGGAAGTGTCGCATTCACATTCATTTGAAATGTAGACGAGGAATACATATCACTTCGCAAATCATATTATACCTTACCATGAAATATAGAAATGAGATGCGATATCCCGTTTTAAGAATCATAAGAACTCTATTGCTACGATAGGTAGACATCTGCAAACGCTAATTCCTTGCAAGGAAGTGTCGCTTTTACATTCATTTGAAGTGTAGACGAGGAATACATAACACTTCGCAAATCATATTATACCTTACCATGAAACATAGGAATGAGATGCGATATCGCGTTTTAAGAATCATAAGAACTCTATTGCTACGATACGTAGACATCTGCAAACGCTATCTCCTAGCGAGGAAATGACGCATTCACATTCATTTGAAGTGTGGCCGAGGAATACGTAACACTTCGCAAATCATATTATATCTTACAATGAAACATTTAAATGAGATGCGATATCTCGTTTTAAGAAGCATTTGAACTCTATTGCTTCGATACGTAGACGACTGCAAACGCCATTTCCTTACAAGGAAGTGTCGCATTTACATTCCTTTGAAGTGTAGACGAGGAATACATGATACTTCGCAAATCATATTATATCTTACCGTGAAACATAGAAATTAGTTGCGATATCGGGGTTTTAAGAAGCATTAGAAAGCTATTGCTACGATACGTAGACATCTGCAAACGCTATTTCCTAGCGGGGAAGTATCGCATTCACATTCATTTGAAGTGCAGACGAAGAATAGACGACACTTCGCAAATCATGTTATACCTTACCATGAGACATAGAAATGAGATGCGATATCACGTTTCAAGAATCATATGAACTCTATTGCTATGATACGTAGACATCTGCAAACGCTATTTCCTTGCAAGGAAGTGTCGCATTTACTTTCGTTTGATTCGTAGACGGGGAATGCATAGCACTTCGCAATGGATATTATATCTTATCATGAAACACAGATATGAGATGCAATATCTCGTTTTAAGAAGCATTTGAACTCTATTGCTTCGATACGTAGTCGACTGCAAACGCCATTTCCTTGCAAGAAAGTGTCGCATTTACATTCCTTTGAAGTGTAGCCGAGGAATACATGGTACTTCGCAAATCATATTATATCTTACCATGAAACATAGAAATGAGTTGCGATATCGGGATTTTAAGAAGCATTAGAAAGCTATTGCTACGATACGTAGACATCTGCAAACGCTATTTCCTAGCGGGGAAGTATCGCATTCACATTCATTTGAAGTGTAGACGAGGAATACATAACACTTCGCAAATCATTTTATATCTTACCATGAAACATAGAAATGAGATGCGATATCGCGTTTTAAGAAGCACTAGAATGCTATTGCTACGATACGTAGAGATCTGCAAACGCTATTTCCTAGCGAGGAAGTATCGCATTCACATTCACTTGAAGTGTAGGCGTGGAATACATAACACTTCGCAAATCATGTTATATCTTACCATGAAACATAGAAATGAGATGCAATATCTCGTTTTAAGAAGCATTTGAACTCTATTGCTTCGATACGTAGACATCTGCAAACGCTATTTCCTTGCGAGGAAGTGTCGCATTTACATTCATTTGATGTGTAGACGAGGAATACATGACACTTCGCAAATCATATTATATCTTACCATGAAACATAGAAATGAGATGCGATATCGCGTTTTAAGAAGCATTAGAACTCTATTGCTACGATACCTAGACATCTGCAAATGCTATTTCCTAGCGAGGAAGTGTCGGATTCACATTCATTTGAAGTGTAGACGAGGAATACATAACACTTCGCAAATCATTTTATATCTTACCATGAAACATAGAAATGAGATGCGATATCGCGTTTTAAGAAGCACTAGAATGCTATTGCTACGATACGTAGAGATCTGCTAACGCTATTTCCTAGCGAGGAAGTATCGCATTCACATTCACTTGAAGTGTAGGCGTGGAATACATAACACTTCGCAAATCATGTTATATCTTACCATGAAACATAGAAATGAGATGCGATATCGCGTTTTAAGAAGCATTAGAAAGCCATTGCTACGATACGTAGACATCTGCAAACGCTATTTCCTTGCAAGGAAGTGTCGCATTTACATTCATTTGAAATGTAGACGAGGAATACATATCACATCGCAAATCATGTTATACCTTACCTTGAAACATAGAAATGAGATGCGATATCGCGTTTTAAGAATCATAAGAACTCTATTCCTACGATACGTAGACATCTGCAAACGCTATTTCCTTGCAAGGAAGTGTCGCATTTACATTCATTTGAAGTGTAGACGAGGAATACATAACACTTCGCAAATCATATTATATCTTACCATGAAACATAGAAATGAGATGCGATATCGCGTTTTAAGATGCATTAGAACTCTATTGCTACGATACCTAGACATCTGCAGACGCTATTTCCTAGCGAGGAAGTGTCGCATTCACATTCATTTGAAGTGTAGACGAGGAATACATAACACTTCGCAAATCATATTATACCTTACCATGAAATATAGAAATGAGATGCGATATCCCGTTTTAAGAATCATAAGAACTCTATTGCTACGATAGGTAGACATCTGCAAACGCTAATTCCTTGCAAGGAAGTGTCGCTTTTACATTCATTTGAAGTGTAGACGAGGAATACATAACACTTCGCAAATCATATTATACCTTACCATGAAACATAGGAATGAGATGCGATATCGCGTTTTAAGAATCATAAGAACTCTATTGCTACGATACGTAGACATCTGCAAACGCTATCTCCTAGCGAGGAAATGACGCATTCACATTCATTTGAAGTGTGGCCGAGGAATACGTAACACTTCGCAAATCATATTATATCTTACAATGAAACATTTAAATGAGATGCGATATCTCGTTTTAAGAAGCATTAGAACTCTATTGCTACGATACCTAGATATCTGCAGACACTATTTCCTAGCGAGGAAGTGTCGCATTCACATTCATTTGAAGTGTAGACGAGGAATACATAACACTTCGCAAATCATATTATACCTTACCATGAAACATAGAAATGAGATGCGATATCGCGTTTTAAGAAGCATTAGAACTCTATTGCTACGATACGTAGACATCTGCAAATGCTATTTCCTTGCTAGGAAGTGTCGCATTCACATTCATTTGAAGTGTAGACGAGGAATACATAACACTTCGCAAATCATATTATATCTTGCCATGAAACATAGAAATGAAATGCGATATCGCGTTTTTAGAAGCATTAGAACACTATTGCTACGATAGGTAGGCATTTGCAAACGCTATTTCCTTGCAAGGAAGTGTCGCATTTACATTCATTTGAAGTGTAGACGAGGAATATATAACACTTCGCAAATCATATTATATCTTACCATGAAACATAGAAATGAGATCCGATATCGCGTTTTAAGAATTATAAGAACCCTATTGCTACGATACGTAGACATCTGCAAACGCTATTTCCTTGCAAGGAAGTGTCGCATTTACAATCATTTGAAGTGTAGACGAGGAATACATGACACTTCGCAAATCATATTATATCTTACCATGAAACATAGAAATGAGATGCGATATCGCGTTCTAAGAAGCTTCAGAAATCCATTGCTACGATACGTAGACATCTGCAAACGCTACGTCCTTGCAAGGAAGTGTCGCATTTACATTCATTTGAAATGTAGACGAGGAATACATATCACTTCGCAAATCATATTATACCTTACCATGAAACATAGAAATGAGATGCGATATCGCGTTTTAAGAATCATAAGAACTCTATTGCTACGATACATAGACATCTGCAAACGCTATTTCCTTAAAAGGAAGTGTCGCATTTACATTCATTTGAAGTGTAGACGAGGAATACATAACACATCGCAAATCATATTATATCTTACCATGAAACATAAAAATGAGATGCGATATCGCGTTTTAAGAAGCATTAGAACTCTATTGCTACGATACGTAGACATCTGCAAATGCTATTTCCTAGCGAGCAAGTGTCGCATTCACATTCATTTGAAGTGTAGACGAGGAATACATAACACTTCGCAATGAATATTATATCTTATCATGAAACACAGATATGAGATGCAATATCTCGTTTTAAGAAGCATTTGAACTCTATTGCTTCGATACGTAGACGACTGCAAACGCCATTTCCTTACAAGGAAGTGTCGCATTTACATTCCTTTGAAGTGTAGACGAGGAATACATGATACTTCGCAAATCATATTATATCTTACCGTGAAACATAGAAATTAGTTGCGATATCGGGGTTTTAAGAAGCATTAGAAAGCTATTGCTACGATACGTAGACATCTGCAAACGCTATTTCCTAGCGGGGAAGTATCGCATTCACATTCATTTGAAGTGCAGACGAAGAATAGACGACACTTCGCAAATCATGTTATACCTTACCATGAGACATAGAAATGAGATGCGATATCACGTTTCAAGAATCATATGAACTCTATTGCTATGATACGTAGACATCTGCAAACGCTATTTCCTTGCAAGGAAGTGTCGCATTTACTTTCGTTTGATTCGTAGACGGGGAATGCATAGCACTTCGCAATGGATATTATATCTTATCATGAAACACAGATATGAGATGCAATATCTCGTTTTAAGAAGCATTTGAACTCTATTGCTTCGATACGTAGTCGACTGCAAACGCCATTTCCTTGCAAGAAAGTGTCGCATTTACATTCCTTTGAAGTGTAGCCGAGGAATACATGGTACTTCGCAAATCATATTATATCTTACCATGAAACATAGAAATGAGTTGCGATATCGTGGTTTTAAGAAGCATTAGAAAGCTATTGCTACAATACGTAGACATCTGCAAACGCTATTTCCTAGCGGGGAAGTATCGCATTCACATTCATTTGAAGTGTAGACGAAGAATACATAACACTTCGCAAATCATTTTATATCTTACCATGAAACATAGAAATGAGATGCGATATCGCGTTTTAAGAAGCACTAGAATGCTATTGCTACGATACGTAGAGATCTGCAAACGCTATTTCCTAGCGAGGAAGTATCGCATTCACATTCACTTGAAGTGTAGGCGTGGAATACATAACACTTCGCAAATCATGTTATATCTTACCATGAAACATAGAAATGAGATGCAATATCTCGTTTTAAGAAGCATTTGAACTCTATTGCTTCGATACGTAGACATCTGCAAACGCTATTTCCTTGCAAGGAAGTGTCGCATTTACGTTCATTTGAAGTGTAGACGAGGAATACATGACACTTCGCAAATCATATTATATCTTACCATGAAACATAGAAATGAGGTGCGATATCGCGTTCTAAGAAGCATCATAAATCCATTGCTACGATACGTAGACATCTGCAAACGCTATTTCCTTGCGAGGAAGTGTCGCATTTACATTCATTTGATGTGTAGACGAGGAATACATGACACTTCGCAAATCATATTATATCTTACCATGAAACATAGAAATGAGATGCGATATCGCGTTTTAAGAAGCATTAGAACTCTATTGCTACGATACCTAGACATCTGCAAATGCTATTTCCTAGCGAGGAAGTGTCGCATTCACATTCATTTGAAGTGTAGACGAGGAATACATAACACTTCGCAAATCATTTTATATCTTACCATGAAACATAGAAATGAGATGCGATATCGCGTTTTAAGAAGCACTAGAATGCTATTGCTACGATACGTAGAGATCTGCTAACGCTATTTCCTAGCGAGGAAGTATCGCATTCACATTCACTTGAAGTGTAGGCGTGGAATACATAACACTTCGCAAATCATGTTATATCTTACCATGAAACATAGAAATGAGATGCGATATCGCGTTTTAAGAAGCATTAGAAAGCCATTGCTACGATACGTAGACATCTGCAAACGCTATTTCCTTGCAAGGAAGTGTCGCATTTACATTCATTTGAAATGTAGACGAGGAATACATATCACATCGCAAATCATGTTATACCTTACCTTGAAACATAGAAATGAGATGCGATATCGCGTTTTAAGAATCATAAGAACTCTATTCCTACGATACGTAGACATCTGCAAACGCTATTTCCTTGCAAGGAAGTGTCGCATTTACATTCATTTGAAGTGTAGACGAGGAATACATGACACTTCGCAAATCATATTATATCTTACCATGAAACATAGAAATGAGATGCGATATCGCGTTCTAAGAAGCATCATAAATCCATTGCTACGATACGTAGACATCTGCAAACGCTATTTCCTTGCGAGGAAGTGTCGCATTTACATTCATTTGATGTGTAGACGAGTAATACATGACACTTCGCAAATCATATTATATCTTACCATGAAACATAGAAATGAGATGCGATATCGCGTTTTAAGAAGCATTAGAACTCTATTGCTACGATACCTAGACATCTGCAAATGCTATTTCCTAGCGAGGAAGTGTCGCATTCACATTCATTTGAAGTGTAGACGAGGAATACATAACACTTCGCAAATCATTTTATATCTTACCATGAAACATAGAAATGAGATGCGATATCGCGTTTTAAGAAGCACTAGAATGCTATTGCTACGATACGTAGAGATCTGCTAACGCTATTTCCTAGCGAGGAAGTATCGCATTCACATTCACTTGAAGTGTAGGCGTGGAATACATAACACTTCGCAAATCATGTTATATCTTACCATGAAACATAGAAATGAGATGCGATATCGCGTTTTAAGAAGCATTAGAAAGCCATTGCTACGATACGTAGACATCTGCAAACGCTATTTCCTTGCAAGGAAGTGTCGCATTTACATTCATTTGAAATGTAGACGAGGAATACATATCACATCGCAAATCATGTTATACCTTACCTTGAAACATAGAAATGAGATGCGATATCGCGTTTTAAGAATCATAAGAACTCTATTCCTGCGATACGTAGACATCTGCAAACGCTATTTCCTTGCAAGGAAGTGTCGCATTTACATTCATTTGAAGTGTAGACGAGGAATACATAACACTTCGCAAATCATATTATATCTTACCATGAAACATAGAAATGAGATGCGATATCGCGTTTTAAGATGCATTAGAACTCTATTGCTACGATACCTAGACATCTGCAGACGCTATTTCCTAGCGAGGAAGTGTCGCATTCACATTCATTTGAAGTGTAGACGAGGAATACATAACACTTCGCAAATCATATTATACCTTACCATGAAATATAGAAATGAGATGCGATATCCCGTTTTAAGAATCATAAGAACTCTATTGCTACGATAGGTAGACATCTGCAAACGCTAATTCCTTGCAAGGAAGTGTCGCTTTTACATTCATTTGAAGTGTAGACGAGGAATACATAACACTTCGCAAATCATATTATACCTTACCATGAAACATAGGAATGAGATGCGATATCGCGTTTTAAGAATCATAAGAACTCTATTGCTACGATACGTAGACATCTGCAAACGCTATCTCCTAGCGAGGAAATGACGCATTCACATTCATTTGAAGTGTGGCCGAGGAATACGTAACACTTCGCAAATCATATTATATCTTACAATGAAACATTTAAATGAGATGCGATATCTCGTTTTAAGAAGCATTAGAACTCTATTGCTACGATACCTAGACATCTGCAGACACTATTTCCTAGCGAGGAAGTGTCGCATTCACATTCATTTGAAGTGTAGACGAGGAATACATAACACTTCGCAAATCATATTATACCTTACCATGAAACATAGAAATGAGATGCGATATCGCGTTTTAAGAAGCATTAGAACTCTATTGCTACGATACGTAGACATCTGCAAATGCTATTTCCTTGCTAGGAAGTGTCGCATTCACATTCATTTGAAGTGTAGACGAGGAATACATAACACTTCGCAAATCATATTATATCTTGCCATGAAACATAGAAATGAAATGCGATATCGCGTTTTTAGAAGCATTAGAACACTATTGCTACGATAGGTAGGCATTTGCAAACGCTATTTCCTTGCAAGGAAGTGTCGCATTTACATTCATTTGAAGTGTAGACGAGGAATATATAACACTTCGCAAATCATATTATATCTTACCATGAAACATAGAAATGAGATCCGATATCGCGTTTTAAGAATTATAAGAACCCTATTGCTACGATACGTAGACATCTGCAAACGCTATTTCCTTGCAAGGAAGTGTCGCATTTACAATCATTTGAAGTGTAGACGAGGAATACATGACACTTCGCAAATCATATTATATCTTACCATGAAACATAGAAATGAGATGCGATATCGCGTTCTAAGAAGCTTCAGAAATCCATTGCTACGATACGTAGACATCTGCAAACGCTACGTCCTTGCAAGGAAGTGTCGCATTTACATTCATTTGAAATGTAGACGAGGAATACATATCACTTCGCAAATCATATTATACCTTACCATGAAACATAGAAATGAGATGCGATATCGCGTTTTAAGAATCATAAGAACTCTATTGCTACGATACATAGACATCTGCAAACGCTATTTCCTTAAAAGGAAGTGTCGCATTTACATTCATTTGAAGTGTAGACGAGGAATACATAACACATCGCAAATCATATTATATCTTACCATGAAACATAAAAATGAGATGCGATATCGCGTTTTAAGAAGCATTAGAACTCTATTGCTACGATACGTAGACATCTGCAAATGCTATTTCCTAGCGAGCAAGTGTCGCATTCACATTCATTTGAAGTGTAGACGAGGAATACATAACACTTCGCAATGAATATTATATCTTATCATGAAACACAGATATGAGATGCAATATCTCGTTATAAGAAGCATTTGAACTTTATTGCTTCGATACGTAGACGACTGCAAACGCCATTTCCTTACAAGGAAGTGTCGCATTTACATTCCTTTGAAGTGTAGACGAGGAATACATGATACTTCGCAAATCATATTATATCTTACCGTGAAACATAGAAATTAGTTGCGATATCGGGGTTTTAAGAAGCATTAGAAAGCTATTGCTACGATACGTAGACATCTGCAAACGCTATTTCCTAGCGGGGAAGTATCGCATTCACATTCATTTGAAGTGCAGACGAAGAATAGACGACACTTCGCAAATCATGTTATACCTTACCATGAGACATAGAAATGAGATGCGATATCACGTTTCAAGAATCATATGAACTCTATTGCTATGATACGTAGACATCTGCAAACGCTATTTCCTTGCAAGGAAGTGTCGCATTTACTTTCGTTTGATTCGTAGACGGGGAATGCATAGCACTTCGCAATGGATATTATATCTTATCATGAAACACAGATATGAGATGCAATATCTCGTTTTAAGAAGCATTTGAACTCTATTGCTTCGATACGTAGTCGACTGCAAACGCCATTTCCTTGCAAGAAAGTGTCGCATTTACATTCCTTTGAAGTGTAGCCGAGGAATACATGGTACTTCGCAAATCATATTATATCTTACCATGAAACATAGAAATGAGTTGCGATATCGTGGTTTTAAGAAGCATTAGAAAGCTATTGCTACGATACGTAGACATCTGCAAACGCTATTTCCTAGCGGGGAAGTATCGCATTCACATTCATTTGAAGTGTAGACGAGGAATACATAACACTTCGCAAATCATTTTATATCTTACCATGAAACATAGAAATGAGATGCGATATCGCGTTTTAAGAAGCACTAGAATGCTATTGCTACGATACGTAGAGATCTGCAAACGCTATTTCCTAGCGAGGAAGTATCGCATTCACATTCACTTGAAGTGTAGGCGTGGAATACATAACACTTCGCAAATCATGTTATATCTTACCATGAAACATAGAAATGAGATGCAATATCTCGTTTTAAGAAGCATTTGAACTCTATTGCTTCGATATGTAGACATCTGCAAACGCTATTTCCTTGCAAGGAAGTGTCGCATTTACGTTCATTTGAAGTGTAGACGAGGAATACATGACACTTCGCAAATCATATTATATCTTACCATGAAACATAGAAATGAGGTGCGATATCGCGTTCTAAGAAGCATCATAAATCCATTGCTACGATACGTAGACATCTGCAAACGCTATTTCCTTGCGAGGAAGTGTCGCATTTACATTCATTTGATGTGTAGACGAGGAATACATGACACTTCGCAAATCATATTATATCTTACCATGAAACATAGAAATGAGATGCGATATCGCGTTTTAAGAAGCATTAGAACTCTATTGCTACGATACCTAGACATCTGCAAATGCTATTTCCTAGCGAGGAAGTGTCGCATTCACATTCATTTGAAGTGTAGACGAGGAATACATAACACTTCGCAAATCATTTTATATCTTACCATGAAACATAGAAATGAGATGCGATATCGCGTTTTAAGATGCATTAGAACTCTATTGCTACGATACCTAGACATCTGCAGACGCTATTTCCTAGCGAGGAAGTGTCGCATTCACATTCATTTGAAGTGTAGACGAGGAATACATAACACTTCGCAAATCATATTATACCTTAGCATGAAATATAGAAATGAGATGCGATATAGCGTTTTAAGAATCATAAGAACTCTATCGCTACGATAGGTAGACATCTGCAAATGCTATTTCCTAGCGAGGAAGTGTCGCATTCACATTCATTTGAAGTGTAGACGAGGAATACATAACACTTCGCAATGTATATTATATCTTATCATGAAGCACAGATATGAGATGCAATATCTCGTTTTAAGAAGCATTTGAACTCTATTGCTTCGATACGTAGACGACTGCAAACGCCATTTCCTTGCAAGGAAGTGTCGCATTTACATTCCTTTGAAGTGTAGACGAGGAATACATGATACTTCGCAAATCATATTATATCTTACCATGAAACATAGAATTGAGTTGCGATATCGGGGTTTTAAGAAGCATTAGAAAGCTATTGCTACGATACGTAGACATCTGCAAACGCTATTTCCTAGCGGGGAAGTATCGCATTCACATTCATTTGAAGTGTAGACGAAGAATACACGACACTTCGCAAATCATGTTATATCTTACCATGAGACATAGAAATGAGATGCGATATCACGTTTCAAGAATCATATGAACTCTATTGCTATGATACGTAGACATCTGCAAACGCTATTTCCTTGCAAGGAAGTGTCGCATTTACTTTCATTTGAATCGTAGACGAGGAATGCATAACACTTCGCAATGAATATTATATCTTATCATGAAACATAGATAAGAGATGCAATATCTCGTTTTAAGAAGCATTAGAACTCTATTGCTACGATACCTAGATATCTGCAGACGCTATTTCCTAGCGAGGAAGTGTCGCATTCACATTCATTTGAAGTGTAGACGAGGAATACATAACACTTCGCAAATCATATTCTACCTTACCATGAAATATAGAAATGAATGCGATATCGCGTTTTAAGAATCATAAGAACTCTATTGCTACGATAGGTAGACATCTGCAAACGCTATTTCCTTGCAAGGAAGTGTCGCAGTTACATTCATTTGAATCGTAGACGAGGAATGCATAACACTTCGCAATGAATATTATATCTTATCATGAAACACAGATATGAGATGCAATATCTCGTTTTAAGAAACATTTGAACTCTATTGCTTCGATACGTAGACATCTGCAAACGCTATTTCCTTGCAAGGAAGTGTCGCATTTACATTCATTTGAATCGTAGACGAGGAATGCATAACACTTCACAATGAATATTATATCTTATCATGAATCATAAATAAGAGATGAAATATCTCGTTTTATGAAGCATTAGAACTCTATTGCTACGATACCTAGACATCTGCAGACGCTATTTCCTAGCGAGGAAGTGTCGCATTCACATTCATTTGAAGTGTAGACGAGGAATACATAACACTTCGCAAATCATATTATACCTTACCATGAAATATAAAAATGAGATGCGATATCGCGTTTTAAGAAGCATTAGAAAGCTATTGCTACGATACGTAGACATCTGCAAACGCTATTTCCTTGCAAGGAAGTGTCGCATTTACATTCATTTGAATCGTAGACGAGGAATGCATAACACTTCGCAATTCATATTATATCTTACCATGAAACATAGAAATGAGATGCGATATCGCGTTTTAAGAAGCATTAGAAAGCTATTGCTACGATACGTAGACATCTGCAAACGCTATTTCCTTGCAAGGAAGTGTCGCATTTACATTCATTTGAATCGTAGACGAGGAATGCATAACACTTCGCAATGAATATTATATCTTATCATGAAACATAGATATGAGATGCAATATCTCGATTTAAGAAGCATTTGAACTCTATTGCTTCGAAACGTAGACATCTGCAAACGCTATTTCCTTGCAAGGAAGTGTCGCATTTACGTTCATTTGAAGTGTAGACGGGGAATAGATGACACTTCGCAAATCATATTATATCATACCATGAAACATGGAAGTGAGATGCGATATCGTGTTTTAAGAATCATAAGAACTCTATTGCTACGATACGCAGACATCTGCAGACGCTATTTCCTAGCGAGGAAGTGTCGCATTCACATTCATTTGAAGTGTAGACGAGGAATGCATAACACTTCGCAATGAATATTATATCTTATCATGAAACATAGATATGAGATGCGATATCGCGTTTTAAGAAGCATTAGAACACTATTGCTACGATAGGTAGACATTTGCAAACGCTATTTCCTTGCAAGGTAGTGTCGCATTTACATTCATTTGAATCGTAGACGAGGAATGCATAATACTTCGCACATCATATTATATCTTACCATGAAACATAGAAATGAGATGCGATATCGCGTTATAAGAAGCATGAGAACTCTATTGCTACGATAGGTAGACATCTGCAAACGATATTTCCTAGCGAGGAAGTGTCGCATTCACATTCATTTGAAGTGTAGACGAGGAATACATAACACTACGCAATTCATATTATATCTTACCATGAAACATAGAAATGAGATGCGATATCGCGTTTTAAGAAGCACTAGAAAGCTATTGCTACGATACGTAGACATCTGCAAACGCTATTTCCTAGCGAGGAAGTATCGCATTCACATTCACTTGAAGTGTAGGCGTGGAATACATAACACTTCGCAAATCATGTTATATCTTACCATGAAACATAGAAATGAGATGCGATATCGCGTTATAAGAATCATATGAACTCCATTGCTACGATACGTAGACATCTGCAAACGCTGTTTCCTTGCAAGGAAGTGTCGCATTTACTTTCATTTGAATCGTAGACGAGGAATGCATAACACTTCGCAATGAATATTATATCTTATCATGAAACATAGATATGAGATGCAACATCTCGTTTTAAGAAGCATTTGAACTCTATTGCTTCGATACGTAGACATCTGTAAACGCTATTTACTTGCAAGGAAGTGTCGCATTTACATTCATTTGAAATGTAGACGAGGAATACATATCACTTCGCAAATCATATTATACCTTACCATGAAACATAGAATTGAGTTGCGATATCGGGGTTTTAAGAAGCATTAGAAAGCTATTGCTACGATACGTAGACATCTGCAAACGCTATTTCCTAGCGGGGAAGTATCGCATTCACATTCATTTGAAGTGTAGACGAAGAATACACGACACTTCGCAAATCATGTTATATCTTACCATGAGACATAGAAATGAGATGCGATATCACGTTTCAAGAATCATATGAACTCTATTGCTATGATACGTAGACATCTGCAAACGCTATTTCCTTGCAAGGAAGTGTCGCATTTACTTTCATTTGAATCGTAGACGAGGAATGCATAATACTTCGCAATGAATATTATATCTTATCATGAAACATAGATAAGAGATGCAATATCTCGTTTTAAGAAGCATTAGAACTCTATTGCTACGATACCTAGACATCTGCAGACGCTATTTCCTAGCGAGGAAGTGTCGCATTCACATTCATTTGAAGTGTAGACGAGGAATACATAACACTTCGCAAATCATATTCTACCTTACCATGAAATATAGAAATGAATGCGATATCGCGTTTTAAGAATCATAAGAACTCTATTGCTACGATAGGTAGACATCTGCAAACGCTATTTCCTTGCAAGGAAGTGTCGCAGTTACATTCATTTGAATCGTAGACGAGGAATGCATAACACTTCGCAATGAATATTATATCTCATCATGAAACACAGATATGAGATGCAATATCTCGTTTTAAGAAACATTTGAACTCTATTGCTTCGATACGTAGACATCTGCAAACGCTATTTCCTTGCAAGGAAGTGTCGCATTTACATTCATTTGAATCGTAGACGAGGAATGCATAACACTTCACAATGAATATTATATCTTATCATGAAACATAAATAAGAGATGAAATATCTCGTTTTATGAAGCATTAGAACTCTATTGCTACGATACCTAGACATCTGCAGACGCTATTTCCTAGCGAGGAAGTGTCGCATTCACATTCATTTGAAGTGTAGACGAGGAATACATAACACTTCGCAAATCATATTATACCTTACCATGAAATATAAAAATGAGATGCGATATCGCGTTTTAAGAAGCATTAGAAAGCTATTGCTACGATACGTAGACATCTGCAAACGCTATTTCCTTGCAAGGAAGTGTCGCATTTACATTCATTTGAATCGTAGACGAGGAATGCATAACACTTCGCAATTCATATTATATCTTACCATGAAACATAGAAATGAGATGCGATATCGCGTTTTAAGAAGCATTAGAAAGCTATTGCTACGATACGTAGACATCTGCAAACGCTATTTCCTTGCAAGGAAGTGTCGCATTTACATTCATTTGAATCGTAGACGAGGAATGCATAACACTTCGCAATGAATATTATATCTTATCATGAAACATAGATATGAGATGCAATATCTCGATTTAAGAAGCATTTGAACTCTATTGCTTCGAAACGTAGACATCTGCAAACGCTATTTCCTTGCAAGGAAGTGTCGCATTTACGTTCATTTGAAGTGTAGACGGGGAATAGATGACACTTCGCAAATCATATTATATCATACCATGAAACATGGAAGTGAGATGCGATATCGTGTTTTAAGAATCATAAGAACTCTATTGCTACGATACGCAGACATCTGCAGACGCTATTTCCTAGCGAGGAAGTGTCGCATTCACATTCATTTGAAGTGTAGACGAGGAATGCATAACACTTCGCAATGAATATTATATCTTATCATGAAACATAGATATGAGATGCGATATCGCGTTTTAAGAAGCATTAGAACACTATTGCTACGATAGGTAGACATTTGCAAACGCTATTTCCTTGCAAGGTAGTGTCGCATTTACATTCATTTGAATCGTAGACGAGGAATGCATAATACTTCGCACATCATATTATATCTTACCATGAAACATAGAAATGAGATGCGATATCGCGTTATAAGAAGCATGAGAACTCTATTGCTACGATAGGTAGACATCTGCAAACGATATTTCCTAGCGAGGAAGTGTCGCATTCACATTCATTTGAAGTGTAGACGAGGAATACATAACACTACGCAATTCATATTATATCTTACCATGAAACATAGAAATGAGATGCGATATCGCGTTTTAAGAAGCACTAGAAAGCTATTGCTACGATACGTAGACATCTGCAAACGCTATTTCCTAGCGAGGAAGTATCGCATTCACATTCACTTGAAGTGTAGGCGTGGAATACATAACACTTCGCAAATCATGTTATATCTTACCATGAAACATAGAAATGAGATGCGATATCGCGTTATAAGAATCATATGAACTCCATTGCTACGATACGTAGACATCTGCAAACGCTGTTTCCTTGCAAGGAAGTGTCGCATTTACTTTCATTTGAATCGTAGACGAGGAATGCATAACACTTCGCAATGAATATTATATCTTATCATGAAACATAGATATGAGATGCAACATCTCGTTTTAAGAAGCATTTGAACTCTATTGCTTCGATACGTAGACATCTGTAAACGCTATTTACTTGCAAGGAAGTGTCGCATTTACATTCATTTGAAATGTAGACGAGGAATACATATCACTTCGCAAATCATATTATACCTTACCATGAAACATAGAATTGAGTTGCGATATCGGGGTTTTAAGAAGCATTAGAAAGCTATTGCTACGATACGTAGACATCTGCAAACGCTATTTCCTAGCGGGGAAGTATCGCATTCACATTCATTTGAAGTGTAGACGAAGAATACACGACACTTCGCAAATCATGTTATATCTTACCATGAGACATAGAAATGAGATGCGATATCACGTTTCAAGAATCATATGAACTCTATTGCTATGATACGTAGACATCTGCAAACGCTATTTCCTTGCAAGGAAGTGTCGCATTTACTTTCATTTGAATCGTAGACGAGGAATGCATAATACTTCGCAATGAATATTATATCTTATCATGAAACATAGATAAGAGATGCAATATCTCGTTTTAAGAAGCATTAGAACTCTATTGCTACGATACCTAGACATCTGCAGACGCTATTTCCTAGCGAGGAAGTGTCGCATTCACATTCATTTGAAGTGTAGACGAGGAATACATAACACTTCGCAAATCATATTCTACCTTACCATGAAATATAGAAATGAATGCGATATCGCGTTTTAAGAATCATAAGAACTCTATTGCTACGATAGGTAGACATCTGCAAACGCTATTTCCTTGCAAGGAAGTGTCGCAGTTACATTCATTTGAATCGTAGACGAGGAATGCATAACACTTCGCAATGAATATTATATCTCATCATGAAACACAGATATGAGATGCAATATCTCGTTTTAAGAAACATTTGAACTCTATTGCTTCGATACGTAGACATCTGCAAACGCTATTTCCTTGCAAGGAAGTGTCGCATTTACATTCATTTGAATCGTAGACGAGGAATGCATAACACTTCACAATGAATATTATATCTTATCATGAAACATAAATAAGAGATGAAATATCTCGTTTTATGAAGCATTAGAACTCTATTGCTACGATACCTAGACATCTGCAGACGCTATTTCCTAGCGAGGAAGTGTCGCATTAACATTCATTTGAAGTGTAGACGAGGAATACATAACACTTCGCAAATCATATTATACCTTACCATGAAATATAAAAATGAGATGCGATATCGCGTTTTAAGAAGCATTAGAAAGCTATTGCTACGATACGTAGACATCTGCAAACGCTATTTCCTTGCAAGGAAGTGTCGCATTTACATTCATTTGAATCGTAGACGAGGAATGCATAACACTTCGCAATTCATATTATATCTTACCATGAAACATAGAAATGAGATGCGATATCGCGTTTTAAGAAGCATTAGAAAGCTATTGCTACGATACGTAGACATCTGCAAACGCTATTTCCTTGCAAGGAAGTGTGGCATTTACATTCATTTGAATCGTAGACGAGGAATGCATAACACTTCGCAATGAATATTATATCTTATCATGAAACATAGATATGAGATGCAATATCTCGATTTAAGAAGCATTTGAACTCTATTGCTTCGAAACGTAGACATCTGCAAACGCTATTTCCTTGCAAGGAAGTGTCGCATTTACGTTCATTTGAAGTGTAGACGGGGAATAGATGACACTTCGCAAATCATATTATATCATACCATGAAACATGGAAATGAGATGCGATATCGTGTTTTAAGAATCATAAGAACTCTATTGCTACGATACGCAGACATCTGCAGACGCTATTTCCTAGCGAGGAAGTGTCGCATTCACATTCATTTGAAGTGTAGACGAGGAATGCATAACACTTCGCAATGAATAATATATCTTATCATGAAACATAGATATGAGATGCGATATCGCGTTTTAAGAAGCATTAGAACACTATTGCTACGATAGGTAGACATCTGCAAACGATATTTCCTAGCGAGGAAGTGTCGCATTCACATTCATTTGAAGTGTAGACGAGGAATACATAACACTACGCAATTCATATTATATCTTACCATGAAACATAGAAATGAGATGCGATATCGCGTTTTAAGAAGCACTAGAAAGCTATTGCTACGATACGTAGACATCTGCAAACGCTGTTTCCTTGCAAGGAAGTGTCGCATTTACTTTCATTTGAATCGTAGACGAGGAATGCATAACACTTCGCAATGAATATTATATCTTATCATGAAACATAGATATGAGATGCAACATCTCGTTTTAAGAAGCATTTGAACTCTATTGCTTCGATACGTAGACATCTGTAAACGCTATTTACTTGCAAGGAAGTGTCGCATTTACATTCATTTGAAATGTAGACGAGGAATACATATCACTTCGCAAATCATATTATACCTTACCATGAAACATAGAAATGAGATGCGATATCGCGTTTTAAGAATCATAAGAACTCTATTGCTACGATACGTAGACATCTGCAAACGCTATTTCCTAGCTGGGAAGTATCGCATTCACATTCACTTGAAGTGTAGGCGTGGAATACATAACACTTCGCAAATCATGTTCTATCTTACCATGAATCATAGAAATGAGATGCGATATCGCGTTTTAAGAATCATATGATCTCTATTGCTGCGATACGTATACATCTGCAAACGCTGTTTCCTTGCAAGGAAGTGTCGCATTTACTTTCATTTGAATCGTAGACGAGGAATGCATAACACTTCGCAATGAATATTATATCTTATCATGAAACATAGATATGAGATGCAACATCTCGTTTTAAGAAGCATTTGAACCCTATTGCTTCGATACGTAGACATCTGTAAACTCTATTTACTTGCAAGGAAGTGTCGCATTTACATTCATTTGAAATGTAGACGAGGAATACATATCACTTCGCAAATCATATTATACCTTACCATGAAACATAGAAATGAGATGCGATATCGCGTTTTAAGAATCATAAGAACTCTATTGCTACGATACGTAGACATCTGCAAACGCTATTTCCTTGCAAGGACGTGTCGCATTTACATTCATTTGAATCGTAGACGAGGAATGCATAACACTTCACAATGAATATTATATCTTATCATGAAACATAAATAGGAGATGCAATATCTCGTTTTATGAAGCATTAGAACTCTATTGCTACGATACCTAGACATCTGCAGACGCTATTTCCTAGCGAGGAAGTGTCGCATTCACATTCATTTGAATCGTAGACGAGGAATGCATAACACTTCGCAATGAATATTATATCTTATCATGAAACATAGATATGAGATGCAATATCTCGATTTAACAAGCATTTGAACTCTATTGCTTCGAAACGTAGACATCTGCAAACGCTATTTCCTTGCAAGGAAGTGTCGCATTTACGTTCATTTGAAGTGTAGACGGGGAATAGATGACACTTCGCAAATCATATTATATCATACCATGAAACATGGAAATGAGATGCGATATCGCGTTTTAAGAATCATAAGAACTCTATTGCTACGATACGCAGACATCTGCAGACGCTATTTCCTAGCGAGGAAGTGTCGCATTCACATTCATTTGAAGTGTAGACGAGGAATGCATAACACTTCGCAATGAATATTATATCTTATCATGAAACATAGATATGAGATGCGATATCGCGTTTTAAGAAGCATTAGAACACTATTGCTACGATAGGTAGACATCTGCAAACGTTATTTCCTAGCGAGGAAGTGTCGCATTCACATTCATTTGAAGTGTAGCCGATGAATACATAACACTTCGCAATGAATATTATATCTCATCATGAAACATAGATATGAGATGCGATATCACGTTTTAAGAATCATATGAACTCTATTGCTACGATACGTGGACATCTGCAAACGCTGTTTCCTTGCAAGGAAGTGTCGCATTTACTTTCATTTGAATCGTAGACGAGGAATGCATAACACTTCGCAATGAATATTATATCTTATCATGAAACATAGATATGAGATGCAACATCTCGTTTTAAGAAGCATTTGAACTCTATTGCTTCGATACGTAGACATCTGTAAACGCTATTTACTTGCAAGGAAGTGTCGCATTTACATTCATTTGAAATGTAGACGAGGAATACATATGACTTCGCAAATCATATTATACCTTACCATGAAACATAGAAATGAGATGCGATATCGCGTTTTAAGAATCATAAGAACTCTATTGCTACGATACGTAGACATCTGCAAACGCTATTTCCTTGCAAGGACGTGTCGCATTTACATTCATTTGAATCGTAGACGAGGAATGCATAACACTTCACAATGAATATTATATCTTATCATGAAACATAAATAGGAGATGCAATATCTCGTTTTATGAAGCATTAGAACTCTATTGCTACGATACCTAGACATCTGCAGACGCTATTTCCTAGCGAGGAAGTGTCGCATTCACATTCATTTGAATCGTAGACGAGGAATGCATAACACTTCGCAATGAATATTATATCTTATCATGAAACATAGATATGAGATGCAATATCTCGATTTAAGAAGCATTTGAACTCTATTGCTTCGAAACGTAGACATCTGCAAACGCTATTTCCTTGCAAGGAAGTGTCGCATTTACGTTCATTTGAAGTGTAGACGGGGAATAGATGACACTTCGCAAATCATATTATATCATACCATGAAACATGGAAATGAGATGCGATATCGCGTTTTAAGAATCATAAGAACTCTATTGCTACGATACGCAGACATCTGCAGACGCTATTTCCTAGCGAGGAAGTGTCGCATTCACATTCATTTGAAGTGTAGACGAGGAATGCATAACACTTCGCAATGAATATTATATCTTATCATGAGACATAGATATGAGATGCGATATCGCGTTTTAAGAAGCATTAGAACACTATTGCTACGATAGGTAGACATTTGCAAACGCTATTTCCTTGCAAGGTAGTGTCGCATTTACATTCATTTGAATCGTAGACGAGGAATGCATAATACTTCGCACATCATATTATATCTTACCATGAAACATAGAAATGAGATGCGATATCGCGTTATAAGAAGCATGAGAACTTTATTGCTACGATAGGTAGACATCTGCAAACGTTATTTCCTAGCGAGGAAGTGTCGCATTCACATTCATTTGAAGTGTAGCCGATGAATACATAACACTTCGCAATGAATATTATATCTCATCATGAAACATAGATATGAGATGCGATATCACGTTTTAAGAATCATATGAACTCTATTGCTACGATACGTAGACATCTGCAAACGCTGTTTCCTTGCAAGGAAGTGTCGCATTTACTTTCATTTGAATCGTAGACGAGGAATGCATAACACTTCGCAATGAATATTATATCTTATCATGAAACATAGATAAGAGATGCAATATCTCGTTTTAAGAAGCATTAGAACTCTATTGCTACGATACCTAGACATATGCAGACGCTATTTCTTAGCGAGGAAGTGTCGCATTCACATTCATTTGAAGTGTAGACGAGGAATACATAACACTTCGCAAATCATATTCTACCTTACCATGAAATATAGAAATGAATGCGATATCGCGTTTTAAGAATCATAAGAACTCTATTGCTACGATAGGTAGACATCTGCAAACGCTATTTCCTTGCAAGGAAGTGTCGCATTTACATTCATTTGAATCGTAGACGAGGAATACATAACACTTCGCAATGAATATTATATCTTATCATGAAACATAGATATGAGATGCAATATCTCGATTTAAGAAGCATTAGAACTCTATTGCTACGATAGGTAGACATCTGCAAACGTTATTTCCTAGCGAGGAAGTGTCGCATTCACATTCATTTGAAGTGTAGCCGATGAATACATAACACTTCGCAATGAATATTATATCTCATCATGAAACATAGATATGAGATGCGATATCACGTTTTAAGAATCATATGAACTCTATTGCTACGATACGTAGACATCTGCAAACGCTGTTTCCTTGCAAGGAAGTGTCGCATTTACTTTCATTTGAATCGTAGACGAGGAATGCATAACACTTCGCAATGAATATTATATCTTATCATGAAACATAGATATGAGATGCAACTTCTCGTTTTAAGAAGCATTTGAACTCTATTGCTTCGATACGTAGACATCTGCAAAATCTATTTCCTTGCAAGGAAGTGTCGCATTTACATTCATTTGAATCGTAGACGAGGAATGTATAACACTACGCAATGAATATTATATCTTATCATGAAACATAGATATGAGATGCAATACCTCGTTTTAAGAAGCATTTGAACTCTATTGCTTCGATATGTAGACGTCTGCAAACGCTATTTCCTAGCAAGGAAGTGTCGCATTTACATTCACTTGAAGTGTAGACGAGGAATACATAACACTTTGGAAATCATATTATATCTTACCATGAAACATAGAAATGAGATGCGATATCGCGTTTTAAGAAGCATTAGAACTCTATTGCTACGATAGGTAGACATCTGCAAACGTTATTTCCTAGCGAGGAAGTGTCGCATTCACATTCATTTGAAGTGTAGCCGATGAATACATAACACTTCGCAATGAATATTATATCTCATCATGAAACATAGATATGAGATGCGATATCACGTTTTAAGAATCATATGAACTCTATTGCTACGATACGTAGACATCTGCAAACGCTGTTTCCTTGCAAGGAAGTGTCGCATTTACTTTCATTTGAATCGTAGACGAGGAATGCATAACACTTCGCAATGAATATTATATCTTATCATGAAACATAGATATGAGATGCAACATCTCGTTTTAAGAAGCATTTGAACTCTATTGCTTCGATACGTAGACATCTGCAAAATCTATTTCCTTGCAAGGAAGTGTCGCATTTACATTCATTTGAATCGTAGACGAGGAATGTATAACACTACGCAATGAATATTATATCTTATCATGAAACATAGATATGAGATGCAATACCTCGTTTTAAGAAGCATTTGAACTCTATTGCTACGATA
The DNA here is from genome assembly GCF_050948175.1 of Xylocopa sonorina. NCBI lineage: Eukaryota > Metazoa > Arthropoda > Insecta > Hymenoptera > Apidae > Xylocopa > Xylocopa sonorina. The sequence continues at coordinate 705,049 of NW_027490206.1, read as the reverse complement.
TGTAGACGTCTGCAAACGCTATTTCCTAGCAAGGAAGTGTCGCATTTACATTCACTTGAAGTGTAGACGAGGAATACATAACACTTTGGAAATCATATTATATCTTACCATGAAACATAGAAATGAGATGCGATATCGCGTTTTAAGAAGCATTAGAACTCTATTGCTACGATACGTAGACATCTGCAAACGCTATTTCCTTGCAAGGAAGTGTCGCATTTACATTCATTTGAATCGTAGACGAGGAATGCATAACACTTCGCAATGAATATTATATCTTATCATGAAACATAGATATGAGATGCAACATCTCGTTTTAAGAAGCATTTGAACTCTATTGCTTCGATACGTAGACATCTGCAAACTCTAATTCCTTGCAAGGAAGTGTCGCATTTACATTCGTTTGAATCGTAGACGAGGAATGTATAACACTACGCAATGAATATTATATCTTATCATGAAACATAGATATGAGATGCAATACCTCGTTTTAAGAAGCATTTGAACTCTATTGCTTCGATATGTAGACGTCTGCAAACGCTATTTCCTAGCAAGGAAGTGTCGCATTTACATTCATTTGAAGTGTAGACGAGGAATACATAACACTTTGCAAATCATATTATATCTTACCATGAAACATAGAAATGAGATGCGATATCGCGTTTTAAGAAGCATTAGAACTCTATTGCTACGATAGGTAGACATCTGCAAACGTTATTTCCTAGCGAGGAAGTGTCGCATTCACATTCATTTGAAGTGTAGCCGATGAATACATAACACTTCGCAATGAATATTATATCTCATCATGAAACATAGATATGAGATGCGATATCACGTTTTAAGAATCATATGAACTCTATTGCTACGATACGTAGACATCTGCAAACGCTGTTTCCTTGCAAGGAAGTGTCGCATTTACCTTCATTTGAATCGTAGACGAGGAATGCATAACACTTCGCAATGTATATTATATCTTATCATGAAACATAGATATGAGATGCAACATCTCGTTTTAAGAAGCATTTGAACTCTATTGCTTCGATACGTAGACATCTGCAAAATCTATTTCCTTGCAAGGAAGTGTCGCATTTACATTCATTTGAATCGTAGACGAGGAATGTATAACACTACGCAATGAATATTATATCTTATCATGAAACATAGATATGAGATGCAATACCTCGTTTTAAGAAGCATTTGAACTCTATTGCTTCGATATGTAGACGTCTGCAAACGCTATTTCCTAGCAAGGAAGTGTCGCATTTACATTCATTTGAAGTGTAGACGAGGAATACATAACACTTTGGAAATCATATTATATCTTACCATGAAACATTAATATGAGATGCAATATCCCGTTTTAAGAAGCATTAGAACTCTATTGCTACGATACCTAGACATCTGCAGACGCTATTTCCTAGCGAGGAAGTGTCGCATTCACATTCATTTGAAGTGTAGACGAGGAATACATAACACTTCGCAAATCATATTATACCTTACCATGAAATATAAAAATGAGATGCGATATCGCGTTTTAAGAAGCATTAGAAAGCTATTGCTACGATACGTAGACATCTGCAAACGCTATTTCCTTGCAAGGAAGTGTCGCATTTACATTCAATTGAATCGTAGACGAGGAATGCATAACACTTCGCACATCATATTATATCTTACCATGAAACATAGAAATGAGATGCGATATCGCGTTTTAAGAAGCATGAGAACTCTATTGCTACGATAGGTAGACATCTGCAAACTCTATTTCCTAGCGAGGAAGTGTCGCATTCACATTCATTTGAAGTGTAGACGAGGAATACATAACACTTCGCAATTCATATTATATCTTACCATGAAACATAGAAATGAGATGCGATATCGCGTTTTAAGAAGCATTAGAACTCTATTGCTACGATAGGTAGACATCTGCAAACGTTATTTCCTTGCAAGGAAGTGTCGCATTAACATTCATTTGAAGTGTAGACGAGGAATACATAACACTTCGCAAATCATATTATATCTTACCATGAAACATAGAAATGAGATGCGATATCGCGTTTTAAGAAGCATTAGAACTCTATTGCTACGATACGTAGACATCTGCAAACGCTATTTCCTAGCGAGGAAGTGTCGCATTCACATTCATTTGAAGTGTAGACGAGGAATACATAACACTTCGCAATGAATATTATATCTTATCATGAGACATAGATATGAGATGCAACATCTCGTTTTAAGAAGCATTTGAACTCTATTGCTTCGATACGTAGACATCTGCAAACTCTATTTCCTTGCAAGGAAGTGTCGCATTTACATTCATTTGAATCGTAGACGAGGAATGTATAACACTACGCAATGAATATTATATCTTATCATGAAACATAGATATGAGATGCAATACCTCGTTTTAAGAAGCATTTGAACTCTATTGCTTCGATATGTAGACGTCTGCAAACGCTATTTCCTAGCAAGGAAGTGTCGCATTTACATTCATTTGAAGTGTAGACGAGGAATACATAACACTTTGCAAATCATATTATATCTTACCATGAAACATAGAAATGAGATGCGATATCGCGTTTTAAGAAGCATTAGAACTCTATTGCTACGATAGGTAGACATCTGCAAACGTTATTTCCTAGCGAGGAAGTGTCGCATTCACATTCATTTGAAGTGTAGCCGATGAATACATAACACTTCGCAATGAATATTATATCTCATCATGAAACATAGATATGAGATGCGATATCACGTTTTAAGAATCATATGAACTCTATTGCTACGATACGTAGACATCTGCAAACGCTGTTTCCTTGCAAGGAAGTGTCTCATTTACTTTCATTTGAATCGTAGACGAGGAATGCACAACACTTCGCAATGAATATTATATCTTATCATGAAACATAGATATGAGATGCAATATCTCGTTTTAAGAAGCATTTGAACTCTATTGCTTCGATATGTAGACATCTGCAAACTCTATTTCCTTGCAAGGAAGTGTCGCATTTACATTCATTTGAATCGTAGACGAGGAATGTATAACACTACGCAATGAATATTATATCTTATCATGAAACATAGATATGAGATGCAACATCTCGTTTTAAGAAGCATTTGAACTCTATTGTTTCGATACTTAGACATCTGTAAACGCTATTTACTTGCAAGGAAGTGTCGCATTTACATTCATTTGAATCGTAGACGAGGAATGTATAACACTACGCAATGAATATTATAACTTATCATGAAACATAGATATGAGATGCAATACCTCGTTTTAAGAAGCATTTGAACTCTATTGCTTCGATATGTAGACGTCTGCAAACGCTATTTCCTAGCAAGGAAGTGTCGCATTTACATTCATTTGAAGTGTAGACGAGGAATACATAACACTTTGCAAATCATATTATATCTTACCATGAAACATAGAAATGAGATGCGATATCGCGTTTTAAGAAGCATTAGAACTCTATTGCTACGATAGGTAGACATCTGCAAACGTTATTTCCTAGCGAGGAAGTGTCGCATTCACATTCATTTGAAGTGTAGCCGATGAATACATAACACTTCGCAATGAATATTATATCTCATCATGAAACATAGATATGAGATGCGATATCACGTTTTAAGAATCATATGAACTCTATTGCTACGATACGTAGACATCTGCAAACGCTGTTTCCTTGCAAGGAAGTGTCTCATTTACTTTCATTTGAATCGTAGACGAGGAATGCACAACACTTCGCAATGAATATTATATCTTATCATGAAACATAGATATGAGATGCAACATCTCGTTTTAAGAAGCATTTGAACTCTATTGCTTCGATATGTAGACATCTGCAAACTCTATTTCCTTGCAAGGAAGTGTCGCATTTACATTCATTTGAATCGTAGACGAGGAATGTATAACACTACGCAATGAATATTATATCTTATCATGAAACATAGATATGAGATGCAACATCTCGTTTTAAGAAGCATTTGAACTCTATTGTTTCGATACTTAGACATCTGTAAACGCTATTTACTTGCAAGGAAGTGTCGCATTTACATTCATTTGAAATGTAGACGAGGAATACATAACACTTCGCAAATCATATTATACCTTACCATGAAACATAGAAATGAGATGCAATATCGCGCTTTAAGAATCACAAGAACTCTATTGCTACGATACGTAGACATCTGCAAACGCTATTTCCTTGCAAGGAAGTGTCGCATTTACATTCATTTGAATCGTAGACAAGGAATCCATAACACTTCGCAATGAATATTATATCTTATCATGAAACATTGATATGAGATGCAATATCTCGTTTTAAGAAGCATTAGAACTCTATTGCTACGATACCTAGACATCTGCAGACGCTATTTCCTAGCGAGGAAGTGTCGCATTCACATTCATTTGAAGTGTAGACGAGGAATACATAACACTTCGCAAATCATATTATACCTTACCATGAAATATAGAAATGAGATTCGATATCGCGTTTTAAGAATCATGAGAACTCTATTGCTACGATACGTAGACATCTGCAAACGCTATTTCCTTGCAAGGAAGTGTCGCATTTACATTCATTTGAATCGTAGACGAGGAATGCATAACACTTCACAATGAATATTATATCTTATCATGAAACATAAATAAGAGATGCAATATCTCGTTTTATGAAGCATTAGAACTCTATTGCTACGATACCTAGACATCTGCAGACGCTATTTCCTAGCGAGGAAGTGTCGCATTCACATTCATTTGAAGTGTAGACGAGGAATACATAACACTTCGCAAATCATATTATACCTTACCATGAAATATAAAAATGAGATGCGATATCGCGTTTTAAGAAGCATTAGAAAGCTATTGCTACGATACGTAGACATCTGCAAACGCTATTTCCTTGCAAGGAAGTGTCGCATTTACATTCATTTGAATCGTAGACGAGGAATGCATAACACTTCGCACATCATATTATATCTTACCATGAAACATAGAAATGAGATGCGATATCGCGTTTTAAGAAGCATGAGAACTCTATTGCTACGATAGGTAGACATCTGCAAACTCTATTTCCTAGCGAGGAAGTGTCGCATTCACATTCATTTGAAGTGTAGACGAGGAATACATAACACTTCGCAATTCATATTATATCTTACCATGAAACATAGAAATGAGATGCGATATCGCGTTTTAAGAAGCATTAGAAAGCTATTGCTTCGATACGTAAACATCTGCAAACGCTATTTCCTTGCAAGGAAGTGTCGCATTTACATTCATTTGAAATGTAGACGAGGCATACATATCATTTCGCAAATCATATTGTACCTTGCCATGAATCATAGAAATGAGATGCGATATCGCGTTTTAAGAATCATAAGAACTCTATTGCTACGATACGTAGACATCTGCAAACGCTATTTCCTTGCAATGAAGTGTCGCATTTACATTCATTTGAAGTGTAGACGAGGAATACATAACACTTCGCAATTCATATTATATCTTACCATGAAACATAGAAATGAGATGCGATATCGCGTTTTAAGAAGCATTAGAAAGCTATTGCTTCGATACGTAGACATCTGCAAACGCTATTTCCTTGCAAGGAAGTGTCGCATTTACATTCATTTGAAATGTAGACGAGGAATACATATCATTTCGCAAATCATATTATACCTTACCATGAATTATAGAAATGAGATGCGATATCGCGTTTTAAGAATCATAAGAACTCTATTGCTACGATACGTAGACATCTGCAAACGCTATTTCCTTGCAAGGAAGTGTCGCATTAACATTCATTTGAAGTGTAGACGAGGAATACATAACACTTCGCAAATCATATTATATCTTACCATGAAACATAGAAATGAGATGCGATATCGCGTTTTAAGAAGCATTAGAACTCTATTGCTACGATACGTAGACATCTGCAAACGTTATTTCCTAGCGAGGAAGTGTCGCATTCACATTCATTTGAAGTGTAGCCGATGAATACATAACACTTCGCAATGAATATTATATCTCATCATGAAACATAGATATGAGATGCGATATCACGTTTTAAGAATCATATGAACTCTATTGCTACGATACGTAGACATCTGCAAACGCTGTTTCCTTGCAAGGAAGTGTCGCATTTACTTTCATTAGAATCGTAGACGAGGAATGCATAACACTTCGCAATGAATATTATATCTTATCATGAAACATAAATATGAGATGCAACATCTCGTTTTAAGAAGCACTTGAACTCTATTGCTTCGATATGTAGACATATGCAAACTCTATTTCCTTGCAAGGAAGTGTCGCATTTACATTCATTTGAATCGTAGACGAGGAATGTATAACACTACGCAATGAATATTATATCTTATCATGAAACATAGATATGAGATGCAATACCTCGTTTTAAGGAGCATTTGAACTCTATTGCTTCGATATGTAGACGTCTGCAAACGCTATTTCCTAGCAAGGAAGTGTCGCATTTACATTCATTTGAAGTGTAGACGAGGAATACATAACACTTTGCAAATCATATTATATCTTACCATGAAACATAGAAATGAGATGCGATATCGCGTTTTAAGAAGCATTAGAACTCTATTGCTACGATAGGTAGACATCTGCAAACGCTATTTCCTAGCGAGGAAGTGTCGCATTCACATTCATTTGAAGTGTAGACTAGGAATACATAACACTTCGCAATTCATATTATATCTTACCATGAAACATAGAAATGAGATGCGATATCGCGTTTTAAGAAGCATTAGAAAGCTATTGCTACAATACTTAGATATCTGCAAACACTATTTCCTAGCGAGGAAGTATCGCGTTCACATTCATTTGAAGTGTAGACGAGGAATACATAACACTTCGCAAATCATTTTATATCTTACCATGAAACATAGAAATGAGATGCGATATCGCGTTTTAAGAAGCACTAGAAAGCTATTGCTACGATACGTAGACATCTGCAAACGCTATTTCCTAGCGAGGAAGTATCGCATTCACATTCACTTGAAGTGTAGGCGTGGAATACATAACACTTCGCAAATCATGTTATACCTTACCATGAAATATAGAAATGAGATGCGATATCGCGTTTTAAGAATCAAAAGAACTCTATTGCTACGATACGTAGACATCTGCAAACGCTATTTCCTTGCAAGGAAGTGTCGCATTTACGTTCATTTGAAGTGTAGACGGGGAATAGATGACACTTCGCAAATCATATTATATCATACCATGAAACATGGAAATGAGATGCGATATCGCGTTCTAAGAAGCATCAGAAATCCATTGCTACGATACGTAGACATCTGCAGACGCTATTTCCTAGCGAGGAAGTGTCGCATTCACATTCATTTGAAGTGTAGACGAGGAATGCATAACACTTCGCAATGAATATTATATCTTATCATGAAACATAAATATGAGATGCGATATCGCGTTTTAAGAAGCATTAGAACACTATTGCTACGATAGGTAGACATTTGCAAACGCTATTTCCTTGCAAGGTAGTGTCGCATTTACATTCATTTGAATCGTAGACGAGGAATGCATAATACTTCGCACATCATATTATATCTTACCATGAAACATAGGAATGAGATGCGATATCGCGTTATAAGAAGCATGAGAACTCTATTGCTACGATAGGTAGACATCTGCAAACGCTATTTCCTAGCGAGGAAGTGTCGCATTCACATTCATTTGAAGTGTAGACGAGGAATACATAACACTACGCAATTCATATTATATCTTACCATGAAAACAAAAATGAGATGCGATATCGCGTTTTAAGAAGCACTAGAAAGCTATTGCTACGATACGTAGACATCTGCAAACGCTATTTCCTAGCGGGAAGTATCGCATTCACATTCATTTGAAGTGTAGACGAAGAATACACAACACTTCGCAAATCATGTTATATCTTACCATGAAACATAGAAATGAGATGCGATATCACGTTTTAAGTATCATATGAACTCAATTGCTACGATACGTAGACATCTGCAAACGCTATTTCCTTGCAAGGAAGTGTGGCATTTACTTTCATTTGAATCGTAGACGAGGAATGCATAACACTTCGCAATGAATATTATATCTTATCATGAAACATAGATATGAGATGCAATATCTTGTTTTAAGAAGCATTGGAACTCTATTGCTACGATACCTAGACATCTGCAGACGCTATTTCCTTGCGAGGATGTGTCGCATTCACATTCATTCGAAGTGTAGACGAGGAATACATGATAATTCGCAAATCATATTATATCTTATCATGAAACATAGATATGAGATGCAATATCTCGCTTTAAGAAGCATTTCAACTCTATTGCTTCGACACGTAGACATCTGCAAACGCTATTTCCTTGCAAGGAAGTGTCGCATTTACATTCATTTGAAATGTAGACGAGGAATACATATCACTTCGCAAATCATATTATACCTTACCATGAAACACAGAAATGAGATGCGATATCGCGTTTTAAGAATCATAAGAACCCTATTGCTACGATACGTAGACATCTGCAAACGCTATTTCCTTGCAAGGAAGTGTCGCATTTACATTCATTTGAAGTGTAGGCGAGGAATACATAACACTTCGCAAATCATATTATACCTTACCATGAAACATAGAAATGAGATGCGATATCGCGTTTTAAGAATCATAAGAATTCTATTGCTACGATACGTAGACATCTGCTAACGCTATTTCCTTGCAAGGAAGTGTCGCATTTACATTCATTTGAAGTGTAGGCGAGGAATACATAACACTTCGCAAATCATACTATATCTTACCATGAAACATAGAAATGAGATGCGATATCGCGTTTTAAGAAGCATTAGAACTCTATTGCTACGATACGTAGACATCTGCAAACGCTATTTCCTAGCGAGGAAGTGTCTCATTCATATTCATTTGAAGTGTAGACGAGGAATACGTAACACTTCGCAAATAATATTATATCTTACCATGAAACATAGAAATCAGATGCAATATCGCGTTCTAAGAATCACAAGAACTCTATTGCTACGATACGTAGACATCTGCAAACGCTATTTCCTTGCAAGGAAGTGTCGCATTTACATTCATTTGAATCGTAGACGAGGAATGCATAACACTACGCAATGAATATTATATCTTATCATGAAACATAGATATGAGATGCAATACCTCGTTTTAAGAAGCATTTGAACTCTATTGCTTCGATACGTAGACGTCTGCAAACGCTATTTCCTAGCAAGGAAGTGTCGCATTTACTTTCATATGAATCGTAGACGAGGAATGCATAACACTTCGCAATGAATATTATATCTTACCATGAAACATAGAAATGAGATGCGATATCGCGTTTTAAGAAGCATTAGAACTCTATTGCTTCGATACGTAGACGTCTGCAAACGCTATTTCCTAGCAAGGAAGTGTCGCATTTACTTTCATATGAATCGTAGACGAGGAATGCATAACACTTCGCAATGAATATTATATCTTATCACGAAACATAGGTATGAAATGCAATATCTCGTTTTAAGAAGCATTAGAACTCTATTGCTACGTTACCTAGACATCTGCAGACGCTATTTCCTAGCGAGGAAGTGTTGCATTCCCATTCATTTGAAGTGTAGACGAGGAATACATAACACTTCGCAAATCATATTATAGCTTACCATGAAATATAGAAATGAGATGCGATATCGCGTTTTAAGAATCATAAGAACTCTATTGCTACGATACGTAGACATCTGCAAACGCTATTTCCCTGCAAGGAAGTGTCGCATATACATTCATTTGAATCGTAGACGAGGAATACATGATACTTCGCAAATCATATTATATCTTACCATAAAACATAGAAATGAGATGCGATATCGCGTTTTAAGAAGCATTAGAACACTATTGCTACGATAGGTAGACATTTGCAAACGCTATTTCCTTGCAAGGAAGTGTCGCATTTACATTCATTTTATGCGTAGACGAGGAATACATGACACTTCGCAATTCATATTATATCTTACCATGAAACATAGAAATGATTTGCAATATCGGGGTTTTAAGAAGCATTAGAAAGCTATTGCTACGATACGTAGACATCTGCAAACGCTATTTCCTAGCGGGGAAGTATCGCATTCACATTCATTTGAAGTGTAGACGAAGAATACACAACACTTCGCAAAACATGTTATATCTTACCATGAAACATAGAAATGAGAGGCGATATCACGTTTTAAGAATCATATGAACTCTATTGCTACGATACCTAGACATCTGCAGACGCTATTTCCTAGCGAGGAAGTGTCGCATTCACATTCATTTGAAGTATAGACGAGGAATACATAACATTTCGCAAATCATATTATACCTTACCATGAAATATAGAAATGAGATGCGATATCGCGTTTTAAGAATCATAAGAACTCTATTGCTGCGATACGTAGATATCTGCAAACGCTATTTCCTTGCAAGGAAGTGTCGCATTTACATTCATTTGAAGTGTACACGAGGAATACATGACACTTCGCAAATCATATTATATCTTACCATGAAACATAGATATGAGATGCGATATCGCGTTTTAAGAAGCATTTGAACTCTATTGCTTCGATACGTAGACGTCTGCGAACGCTATTTCCTTGCAAGGAGGTGTCGCATTTACATTCATTTGAAGTGTAGACGAGGAATACATGACACTTCGCAAATCATATTATATCTTACCATGAAACATAGAAAAGAGATGCGATATCGCGTTTTAAGAATCATAAGAACTCTATTGCTTCGATACGTAGACATCTGCAAACGCTATTTCCTTGCAAGGAAGTGTCGCATTCACATTCACTTGAAGTGTAGGCGAGGAATACATAACACTTCGCAAATAATGTTATATCTTACCATGAAACACAGAAATGAGATGCGATATCGCGTTTTAAGAATCATATGAACTCTATTGCTACGATACGTAGACATCTGCAAACGCTATTTCCTTGCAAGGAAGTGTCGCATTTACATTCATTTGAATCATAGACGAGGAATGCATAACACTTCGCACATCATATTATATCTTACCATGAAACATAGAAATGAGATGCGATATCGCGTTCTAAGAAGCATTAGAGCTCTATTGCTACGATAGGTAGACATCTGCAAACGCTATTTCCTAGCGAGGAAGTGTCGCATTCACATTCGTTTGAAGTGTAGACGAGGAATACATAACACTTCGCAATTCATATTATATCTTACCATGAAACATAGAAATGAGATGCGATATCGCGTTCTAAGAAGCATTAGAAAGCTATTGCTACGATACCTAGACATCTGCAGACGCTATTTCCTAACAAGGAAGTGTCGCATTTACATTCATTTGAAGTGTAGACGAGGAATACATAACACTTCGCAAATCATATTACATCTTACCATGAAACGTAGAAATTTGATGCGATATCGCGTTTTAAGAAGCATTAGAACTCTATTGCTACGATACCTAGACATCTGCAAACGCTATTTCCTTGCAAGGAAGTGTCGCATTTACATTCATTTGAAGTGTAGACGAGGAATACATGACACTTCGCAAATCATATTATATCTTACCATGAAACATAGAAATGAGATGCGATATCGCGTTTTAAGAAGCACTAGAAAGCTATTGCTACGATACGTAGAGATCTGCAAACGCTATATCCTAGGGAGGAAGTATCGCATTCACATTCACTAGAAGTGTAGGCAAGGAATACATAACACTTCGCAAATCATGATATATCTAACCATGAAACATAGAAATGAGATGCGATATCGCGTTTTAAGAATTATATGAACTCTATTGCTACGATACCTACACATCTGCAAACGCTGTTTCCTTGCAAGGAAGTGTCGCATTTACTTTCATTTGAATCGTAGACGAGGAATGGATAACACTACGCAATGTATATTATATCTTATCATGAAACATAGATATGAGATGCAATACCTCGTTTTAAGAAGCATTTGAACTCTATTGCTTCGATACGTAGACGTCTGCAAACCCTATTTCCTAGCAAGGAAGTGTCGCATTTACATTCATTTGAAGTGTAGACGAGGAATACATAACACTTCGCAAATCATATTATATCTTACCATGAAACATAGAAATGAGATGCGATATCGCGTTTTAAGAAGCATTAGAACTCTATTGCTACGATACGTAGATATCTGCAAACGTTATTTCCTAGCGAGGAAGTGTTGCATTCACATTCATTTGAAGTGTAGACGAGGAATACATAACACTTCGCAATGAATATTATATCTCATCATGAAACATAGATATGAGATGCAATATCTAGTTTTAAGAAGTATTTGAACTCTATTGCTTCGATACGTAGACGTCTGCAAACGCTATTTCCTTGGAAGGAAGTGTCGCATTTACATTCCTTTGAAGTGTACACGAGGAATACATGATACTTCGCAAATCATATTATATCTTACCATGAAACATAGAAATGAGTTGCGATATCGGTGTTTTAAGATGCATTAGAAAGCTATTGCTACGATACGTAGACATCTGCAAACGCTATTTCCTAGCGGGAAGTATCGCATTCACATTCATTTGAAGTGTAGACGAAGAATACACAACACTTCGCAAATCATGTTATATCTTACCATGAAACATAGAAATGAGATGCGATATCATGTTTTAAGAATCATATGAACTCTATTGCTACGATACGTAGACATCTGCAAACGCTATTTCCTTGCAAGGAAGTGTCGCATTTACATTCATTTGAATCGTAGACGAGGAATACATGATACTTCGCAAATCATATTATATCTTACCATGAAACATAGATATGAGATGCAATATCTCGTTTTAAGAAGCATTTGAACTCTATTGCTTCGATACGTAGAGATCTGCAAACGCTATATCCTAGGGAGGAAGTATCGCATTCACATTCACTTGAAGTGTAGGCAAGGAATACATAACACTTCGCAAATCATGTTATATCTAACCATGAAACATAGAAATGAGATGCGATATCGCATTTTAAGAATCATATGAACTCTATTGCTACGATACCTAGACATCTGCAAACGCTGTTTCCTTGCAAGGAAGTGTCGCATTTACTTTCATTTGAATCGTAGACGAGGAATAAATGATACTTCGCAAATCATATTACATCTTACCATGAAACGTAGAAATGAGATGCGATATCGCGTTTTAAGAAGCATTAGAAAGCTATTGCTACGATACCTAGACATCTGCAGACGCTATATCCTAACAAGGAAGTGTCGCATTTACATTCATTTGAAGTGTAGACGAGGAATACATAACACTTCGCAAATCATATTACATCTTACCATGAAACGTAGAAATGAGATGCGATATCGCGTTTTAAGAAGCATTAGAACTCTATTGCTACGATACCTAGACATCTGCAGACGCTATTTCCTAACAAGGAAGTGTCGCATTTACATTCATTTGAAGTGTAGACGAGGAATACATAACACTTCGCAAATCATATTATACCTTACCATGAAATATAGAAATGAGATGCGATATCGCGTTTTAAGAATCATAAGAACTCTATTGCTACGATACGTAGACATCTGCAAACGCTATTTCCCTGCAAGGAAGTGTCGCATATACATTCATTTGAATCGTAGACGAGGAATACATGATACTTCGCAAATCATATTATATCTTACCATAAAACATAGAAATGAGATGCGATATCGCGTTTTAAGAAGCATTAGAACACTATTGCTACGATAGGTAGACATTTGCAAACGCTATTTCCTTGCAAGGAAGTGTCGCATTTACATTCATTTTATGCGTAGACGAGGAATACATGACACTTCGCAATTCATATTATATCTTACCATGAAACATAGAAATGATTTGCGATATCGGGGTTTTAAGAAGCATTAGAAAGCTATTGCTACGATACGTAGACATCTGCAAACGCTATTTCCTAGCGGGGAAGTATCGCATTCACATTCATTTGAAGTGTAGACGAAGAATACACAACACTTCGCAAAACATGTTATATCTTACCATGAAACATAGAAATGAGAGGCGATATCACGTTTTAAGAATCATATGAACTCTATTGCTACGATACCTAGACATCTACAGACGCTATTTCCTAGCGAGGAAGTGTCGCATTCACATTCATTTGAAGTGTAGACGAGGAATACATAACACTTCGCAAATCATATTATACCTTACCATGAAATATAGAAATGAGATGCGATATCGCGTTTTAAGAATCATAAGAACTCTATTGCTGCGATACGTAGACATCTGCGAACGCTATTTCCTTGCAAGGAAGTGTCGCATTTACATTCATTTGAAGTGTACACGAGGAATACATGACACTTCGCAAATCATATTATATCTTACCATGAAACATAGATATGAGATGCGATATCGCGTTTTAAGAAGCATTTGAACTCTATTGCTTCGATACGTAGACGTCTGCGAACGCTATTTCCTTGCAAGGAGGTGTCGCATTTACATTCATTTGAAGTGTAGACGAGGAATACATGACACTTCGCAAATCATATTATATCTTACCATGAAACATAGAAAAGAGATGCGATATCGCGTTTTAAGAATCATAAGAACTCTATTGCTTCGATACGTAGACATCTGCAAACGCTATTTCCTTGCAAGGAAGTGTCGCATTCACATTCACTTGAAGTGTAGGCGAGGAATACATAACACTTCGCAAATAATGTTATATCTTACCATGAAACACAGAAATGAGATGCGATATCGCGTTTTAAGAATCATAAGAACTCTATTGCTTCGATACGTAGACATCTGCAAACGCTATTTCCTTGCAAGGAAGTGTCGCATTCACATTCACTTGAAGTGTAGGCGAGGAATACATAACACTTCGCAAATAATGTTATATCTTACCATGAAACACAGAAATGAGTTGCGATATCGGGGTTTTAAGAAGCATTTGAACTCTATTGCTTCGATACGTAGACGTCTGCAAACCCTATTTCCTAGCAAGGAAGTGTCGCATTTACATTCATTTGAAGTGTAGACGAGGAATACATAACACTTCGCAAATCATATTATATCTTACCATGAAACATAGAAATGAGATGCGATATCGCGTTTTAAGAAGCATTAGAACTCTATTGCTACGATACGTAGATATCTGCAAACGTTATTTCCTAGCGAGGAAGTGTCGCATTCACATTCATTTGAAGTGTAGACGAAGAATACACAACACTTCGCAAATCATGTTATATCTTACCATGAAACATAGAAATGAGATGCGATATCATGTTTTAAGAATCATATGAACTCTATTGCTACGATACGTAGACATCTGCAAACGCTATTTCCTTGCAAGGAAGTGTCGCATTTACATTCATTTGAATCGTAGACGAGGAATACATGATACTTCGCAAATCATATTATATCCTACCATGAAACATAGATATGAGATGCAATATCTCGTTTTAAGAAGCATTTGAACTCTATTGCTTCGATACGTAGAGATCTGCAAACGCTATATCCTAGGGAGGAAGTATCGCATTCACATTCACTTGAAGTGTAGGCAAGGAATACATAACACTTCGCAAATCATGTTATATCTAACCATGAAACATAGAAATGAGATGCGATATCGCATTTTAAGAATCATATGAACTCTATTGCTACGATACCTAGACATCTGCAAACGCTGTTTCCTTGCAAGGAAGTGTCGCATTTACTTTCATTTGAATCGTAGACGAGGAATAAATGATACTTCGCAAATCATATTACATCTTACCATGAAACGTAGAAATGAGATGCGATATCGCGTTTTAAGAAGCATTAGAAAGCTATTGCTACGATACCTAGACATCTGCAGACGCTATATCCTAACAAGGAAGTGTCGCATTTACATTCATTTGAAGTGTAGACGAGGAATACATAACACTTCGCAAATCATATTACATCTTACCATGAAACGTAGAAATGAGATGCGATATCGCGTTTTAAGAAGCATTAGAACTCTATTGCTACGATACCTAGACATCTGCAGACGCTATTTCCTTACAAGGAAGTGTCGCATTTACATTCATTTGAAGTGTAGGCCAGGAATACATGACACTTCGCAAATCATATTATATCTTACCATGAAACATAGAAATGAGATGCGATATCGCGTTTTAAGAATCGTATGAACCCTATTGCTACGATACCTAGACATCTGCAAACGCTGTTTCCTTGCAAGGAAGTGTCGCATTTACTTTCATTTGAATCGTAGACGAGGAATGCATAACACTTCGCAATGAATATTATATCTTATCATGAAACATAGAAATGAGATACGATATCGAGTTTTAAGAAGCATTAGAACTCTATTGCTACGATACGTAGACATCTGCAAACGTTATTTCCTAGCGAGGAAGTGTCGCATTCACATTCATTTGAAGTGTAGCCGATGAATACATAACACTTCGCAATGAATATTATATCTCATCATGAAACATAGATATGAGATGCAATATCCCGTTTTAAGAAGCATCAGAAATCCATTGCTACAATACGTAGACATCTGCAAACGCTACTTCCTTGCAAGGAAGTGTCGCATTTACTTTCATTTGAATCGTAGACGAGGAATATGTAACACTTCCCAATGAATATTATATCTCATCATGAAACATAGATATGAGATGCAATATCTCGTTTTAAGGAGCATTTGAACTCTATTGCTTCGATACGTAGAGGTCTGCAAACGCTATTTCCTTGGAAGGAAGTGTCGCATTTACATTCACTTGAAGTGTAGACGAGGAATACATGACACTTCGCAAATCATATTATATCTTACCATGAAACATAGAAAAGAGATGCGATATCGCGTTTTAAGAATCATAAGAACTCTATTGCTACGATACGTAGAGATCTGCAAACGCTATTTCCTAGCGAGGAAGTATCGCATTCACATTCGTTTGAAGTGTAGACGAGGAATACATAACACTTCGCAAATAATGTTATATCTTACCATGAACCATAGAAATGATTTGCGATATCGGAGTCTTAAGAAGCATTAGAAAGCTATTGCTTCGATACGTAGACATCTGCAATCGCTGTTTCCTTGCAAGGAAGTGTCGCATTTACTTCCATTTGAATCGTAGACGAGGAATGCATAACACTTCGCAATGAATATTATATCTTATCATGAAACATAGATATGAGATGCAATATCTAGTTTTAAGAAGCAATTGAACTCTATTGCTTCGATACGTCGACATCTGCAAACGCTATTTCCTTGCAAGGAAGTGTCGCATTCACATTCACTTGAAGTGTAGACGAGGAATACATAACACTTCGCAATGAATATTATATCTTATCATGAAACATAGATATGAGATGCAATATCTCGTTTTAAGAAGCATTTGAAAACTATTGCTTCGATACGTAGACATCTGCAAACGCTATTTCCTTGCAAGGAAGTGTCCCATTTACATTCATTTGAAGTGTAGACGAGGAATACATAACACTTCGCAAATCATGTTACAGCTTACCATGAAACGTAGAAATGAGATGCGATATCGCGTTTTAAGAAGCATTAGAAATCTACTACTACGATACGTAGACATCTGCAAACGCTATTTCCTTGCAAGGAAGTGTCGCATTTACATTCATTTGAAGTGTAGACGAGGAATACATAACACTTCGCAAATCATATTATATCTTATCATGAAACATAGAAAAGAGATGCGATATCGCGTTTTAAGAATCATAAGAACTCTATTGCTACGATACGTAGACATCTGCAAACGCTATTTCCTCGCGAGGAAGTATCGCATTCACATTCATTTGAAATGTAGACGAGGAATACATGACACTTCGCAAATCATATTATATCTTACCATGAAACATAAAAATGAGATGCGACATCGCGTTTTAAGAATCATAAGAACTCTATTGCTACAGTACGTAGACATCTGCAAACGCTACTTTCTTGCAAGGAAGTGTCGCATTTACATTCATTTGAATCGTAGACGAGGAATGCATAACACTTCGCAATGAATATTATATCTTATCATGAAACATAGATATGAGATGCAATATATCGTTTTAAGAAGCATTAGAACTCTATTGCTACGATACCTAGACATCTGCAGAAGCTATTTCCTAGCAAGGAAGTGTCGCATTTACATTCATTTGAAGTGTAGACGAGGAATATATAACACTTCGCAAATCATATTATATCTTACCATGAAACATAGAAATGAGATGCGATATCGCGTTTTAAGAAGCATTAGAACTCTATCGCTACGATACCTAGACATCTGCAGACGCTATTTCCTAGCAAGGAAGTGTCGCATTTACATTCATTTGAAGTGTAGACGAGGAATACATAACACTTCGCAAATCATATTATATCTTACCATGAAACATAGAAATGAGATGCGATATCGCGTTTTAAGAAGCATTAGAAAGCTATTGCTGCGATACGTAGACATCTGCAAACGCTATTTCCTTGGAAGGAAGTGTCGCATTTACATTCATTTGTATCGCATACGAGGAATGCATAATACTTCGCAATGAATATTATATCTTATCATGAAACATAGATATGAGATGCAATATCTCGTTTTAAGAAGCATTTGAACTATATTGCTACGATACCTAGACATCTGCAAACGCTATTTCCTAGCGAAGAAGTGTCGCATTCACATACATTTGAAGTGTAGACGAGGAATACATAACATTTCGCAAATCATATTATATCTTACCATGAAACATAGAAATGAGGTGCGATATCGCGTTTTAAGAATCATAAGAACTCTATTGCTACGTTACGTAGACATCTGCAGACGCTATTTCCTAGCAAGGAAGTGTCGCATTTACATTCATTTGAAGTGTAGACGAGGAATACATGACACTTCGCAAATCATGTTATATCTTACCATGAAGCATAGAAATGAGATGCGATTTCGCGTTTTAAGAAGCTTTAGAAATCTATTGCTACGATACGTAGACATCTGCAAACGCTATTTCCTCGCGAGGAAGTATCGCATTCACATTCATTTGAAATGTAGACGAGGAATACATGACACTTCGCAAATCATATTATATCTTACCATGAAACATAAAAATGAGATGCGACATCACGTTTTAAGAATCATAAGAACTCTATTGCTACAGTACGTAGACATCTGCAAACGCTATTTTCTTGCAAGGAAGTGTCGCATTTACATTCATTTGAATCGTAGACGAGGAATGCATAACACTTCGCAATGAATATTATATCTTATCATGAATCATATATATGAGATGCAATATCTCGTTTTAAGAAGCATTTGAACTCTATTGCTTCGATACGCAGACGTCTGCATACGCTATTTCCTTGCAAGGAAGTGTCGCATTTACATTCATTTGAAGTGTAGACGAGGAATACATGACACATCGCAAATCATATTATATCTTACCATGAAACATAGAAAAGAGATGCGATATCGCGTTTTAAGAATCATAAGAACTCTATTGCTACGATACGTAGACATCTGCAAACGCTATTTCCTCGCGAGGAAGTATCGCATTCACATTCATTTGAAATGTAGACGAGGAATACATAACACTTCCAAATCATATTACATCTTACCATGAAACATAGAAATGAGATGCGATATCGCGTTTTAAGAATCATATGAACTCTATTGCTACGATACGTAGGCATCTGCAAACGCTATTTCCTTGCAAGGAAGTGTCGCATTTACTTTCATATGAATCGTAGACGAGGAATGCGTAACACTTCGCAATGAATATTATATCTTATCATGAAACGTAGATATGAGATGCAATATCTCGTTTCAAGAAGCATTTGAACTCTAGTGCTTCGATACGTAGACATCTGCAGACGCTATTACCTAACAAGGAAGTGTCGCATTTACATTCATTTGAAGTGTAGACGAGGAATACATGACACTTCGCAAATCATATTATATCTTACCATGAAACGTAGAAATGAGATGCGATATCGCGTTTTAAGAAGCATTGGAACTCTAATGCTAAGATACCTAGACATCTGCAGACGCTATTACCTAACAAGGAAGTGTCGCATTTACATTCATTTGAAGTGTAGACGAGGAATACATGACACTTCGCAAATCATATTATATCTTACCATGAAACGTAGAGATGAGATGCGATATCGCGTTTTAAGAAGCATTGGAACTCTATTGCTAAGATACCTAGACATCTGCAGACGCTATTACCTAACAAGCAAGTGTCGCATTTACATTCATTTGAAGTGTAGACGAGGAATACATGATACTTCGCAAATCATATTATATCTTATCATGAAACATAGAAATGAGATGCGATATCGCGTTTTAAGAAGCATTAGAACTCTATTGCTACGATACGTAGACATCGGCAAACGCTATTTCCTTGCAAGGAAGTGTCGCATTTACATTCCTTTGAAGTGTAGACGAGGAATACATGATACTTCGCAAATCATATTATATCTTACCATGAAACATAGAAATGATTTGCGATATCGGAGTTTTAAGAAGCATTACAAAGCTATTGCTACGATACGTAGACATCTGCAAACGCCATTTCCTAGCGGGGAAGTATCGCATTCACATACATTTGAAGTGTAGACGAAGAATACACAACAATTCGCAAATCATATTATACCTTACCATGAAATATAGAAATGAGATGCGATATCGCGTTTTAAGTATCATTAGAACTCTATTGCTACGATACGTAGACATCTGCAAACGCTATTTCCTTGCAAGGAAGTGTCGCATTTACATTCATTTGAATCGTAGACGAGGAATGCATAACACTTCGCAATGAATATTATATCTTATCATGAATCATAGATATGAGATGCATTATCTCGTTTTAAGAAGCGTTTGAACTCTATTGCTTCGATACGTAGACGTCTGCATACGCTATTTCCTTGCAAGGAAGTGTCGCATTTACATTCATTTGAAGTGTAGACGAGGAATACATGACACATCGCAAATCATATTATATCTTACCATGAAACATAGAAAAGAGATGCGATATCGCGTTTTAAGAATCATAAGAACTCTATTGCTACGATACGTAGACATCTGCAAACGCTATTTCCTCGCGAGGAAGTATCGCATTCACATTCATTTGAAATGTAGACGAGGAATACATGACACTTCGCAAATCATATTATATCTTACCATGAAACATAAAAATGAGATGCGACATCGCGTTTTAAGAATCATAAGAACTCTATTGCTACAGTACGTAGACATCTGCAAACGCTATTTTCTTGCAAGGATGTGTCGCATTTACATTCATTTGAAGTGTAGACGAGGAATACATAACACTTCGCAAATCATATTATATCTTATCATGAAACATAGAAATGAGATGCGATATCGCGTTTTAAGAAGCATTAGAACTCTATTGCTACGATACGTAGACATCTGCAAACGCTATTTCCTTGCAAGGAAGTGTCGCATTTACATTCCTTTGAAGTGTAGACGAGGAATACATAATACTTCGCAAATCATATTATATCTTACCATGAAACATAGAAATGATTTGCGATATCGGAGTTTTAAGAAGCATTAGAAAGCTATTGCTTCGATACGTAGACATCTGCAAGCGCTATTTCCTTGCAAGGAAGTGTCCCATTTACAGTCATTTGAAGTGTAGACGAGGAATACATAACACTTCGCAAATCATGTTACATCTTACCATTAAACGTAGAAATGAGATGTGATATCGCGTTTTAAGAAGCATTAGAACTCTATTGCTACGATTCGTAGACATCTGCAAACGCTATTTCCTTGCACGGAAGTGTCGCATTTACATTCATTTGAAGTGTAGACGAGGAATACATAACACTTCGCAAATCATATTATATCTTATCATGAAACATAGAAATGAGATGCGATATCGCGTTTTAAGAAGCATTAGAACTCTATTGCTACGATACGTAGACATCTGCAAACGCTATTTCCTTGCAAGGAAGTGTCGCATTTACATTCCTTTGAAGTGTAGACGAGGAATACATGATACTTCGCAAATCATATTATATCTTACCATGAAACATAGAAATGATTTGCGATATCGGAGTTTTAAGAAGCATTACAAAGCTATTGCTACGATACGTAGACATCTGCAAACGCTATTTCCTAGCGGGGAAGTATCGCATTCACATTCATTTGAAGTGTAGACGAAGAATACACAACAATTCGCAAATCATATTATACCTTACCATGAAATATAGAAATGAGATGCGATATCGCGGTTTAAGAATCATTAGAACTCTATTGCTACGATACGTAGACATCTGCAAACGCTATTTCCTTGCAAGGAAGTGTCGCATTTACATTCATTTGAATCGTAGACGAGGAATGCATAACACTTCGCAATGAATATTATATCTTATCATGAATCATAGATATGAGATGCAATATCTCGTTTTAAGAAGCATTTGAACTCTATTGCTTCGATACGTAGACGTCTGCATACGCTATTTCCTTGCAAGGAAGTGTCGCATTTACATTCATTTGAAGTGTAGACGAGGAATACATGACACATCGCAAATCATATTATATCTTACCATGAAACATAGAAAAGAGATGCGATATCGCGTTTTAAGAATCATAAGAACTCTATTGCTACGATACGTAGACATCTGCAAACGCTATTTCCTCGCGAGGAAGTATCGCATTCACATTCATTTGAAATGTAGACGAGGAATACATGACACTTCGTAAATCATATTATATCTTACCATGAAACATAAAAATGAGATGCGACATCGCGTTTTAAGAATCATCAGAACTCTATTGCTACAGTACGTAGACATCTGCAAACGCTATTTTCTTGCAAGGAAGTGTCGCATTTACATTCATTTGAATCGTAGACGAGGAATGCATAACACTTCGCAATGAATATTATATCTTATCATGAAACATAGATATGAGATGCAATATATCGTTTTAAGAAGCATTAGAACTCTATTGCTACGATACCTAGAAATCTGCAGACGCTATTTCCTAGCAAGGAAGTGTCGCATTTACATTCATTTGAAGTGTAGACGAGGAATACATAACACTTCGCAAATCATATTATATCTTACCATGAAACATAGAAATGAGATGCGATATCGCGTTTTAAGAAGCAATAGAACTATATTGCTACGATACCTAGACATCTGCAAACGCTATTTCCTAGCGAAGAAGTGTCGTATTCACATTCATTTGAAGTGTAGACGAGGAATACATAACATTTCGCAAATCATATTATATCTTACCATGAAACATAGAAATGAGATGCGATATCGCGTTTTAAGAATCATAAGAACTCTATTGCTACGTTACGTAGACATCTGCAGACGCTATTTCCTAGCAAGGAAGTGTCGCATTTACATTCATTTGAAGTGTAGACGAGGAATACATGACACTTCGCAAATCATGTTATATCTTACCATGAAGCATAGAAATGAGATGCGATATCGCGTTTTAAGAAGCTTTAGAAATCTATTGCTAATATCCGTAGACATCTGCAAACGCTATTTCCTATCGAGGAAGTATCGCATTCACATTCGTTTGAAGTGTAGACGAGGAATACATAACATTTCGCAAATCATTTTATATCTTACCATGAATCATGGAAATGAGATGCGATATCGCGTTTTAAGAATCATATGAACTCTATTGCTACGATACGTAGGCATCTGCAAACGCTATTTCCTTGCAAGGAAGTTTCGCATTTACTTTCATATGAATCGTAGACGAGGAATGCATAACACTTCGCAATGAATATTATATCTTATCATGAAACGTAGATATGAGATGCAATATCTCGTTTCAGGAAGCATTTGAACTCTATTGCTTCGATACGTAGACATCTGCAAACGCTATTTCCTTGCAAGGAAGTGTCGCATTTACATTCATTTGAAGTGTAGACGAGGAATACATAACATTTCGCAAATCATATTATATCTTACCATGAAACATAGGAATGAGATGCGATATCGCGTTTTAAGAAGCACTAGAAAGCTATTGCTACGATACGTAGAGATCTGCAAACGCTATTTCCTAGCGAGGAAGTATCGCATTCACATTCGTTTGAAGTGTAGACGAGGAATACATAACACTTCGCAAATCATTTCATATCTTACCACGAAACATGGAAATGAGATGCGATATCGCGTTTTAAGAATCATATGAACTCTATTGCTACGATACGTAGACATCTGCAAACGCTGTTTCCTTGCAAGGAAGTGTCGCATTTACTTTCATTTGAATCGTAGACGAGGAATGCATAACACTTCGCAATGAATATTATATCTTATCATGAAACATAGATATGAGATGCAATATCTAGTTCTAAGAAGCAATTGAACTCTATTGCTTCGATACGTAGACATCTGCAAACGCTATTTCCTTGCAAGGAAGTGTCGCATTCACATTCACTTGAAGTGCGGACGAGGAATACATAACACTTCGCAATGAATATTATATCTTATCATGAAACATAGATATGAGATGCAATATCTCGTTTTAAGAAGCATTTGAACTCTATTGCTTCGATTCGTAGACATCTGCAAACGCTATTTCCTTGCAAGGAAGTGTCCCATTTACATTCATTTGAAGTGTACACGAGGAATACATGACACTTCGCAAATCATATTATATCTCACCATGAAACATAGAAATGAGTTGCGATATCGTGTTTTAAGAATCATATAAACTCTATTGCTACGATACGTAGACATCTGCAAACGCTATTTCCTTGCAAGGAAGTGTCGCATTTACATTCCTTTGAAGTGTAGACGAGGAATACATGATACTTCGCAAATCATATTATATCTTACCATGAAACATAGAAATGATTTGCGATATCGGAGTCTTAAGAAGCATTAGAAAGCTATTGCTACGATACGTATACATCTGCAAACGCTATTTCCTAGCGGGGAAGTATCGCATTCACATTCATTTGAAGTGTGGACGAAGAATACACAACACTTCGCAAATCATATTATACCTTACCATGTAATATAGAAATGAGATGCGATATCGCGTTTTAAGAACCATTAGAACTCTATTGCTACGATACGTAGACATCTGCAAACGCTATTTCCTTGCAAGGAAGTGTCGCATTTACATTCATTTGAATCGTAGATGAGGAATACATAACACTTCGCAATGAATATTATATCTTATCATGAAACATAGATATGAGATGCAATATCTCGTCTTAAGAAGCATTTTAACTCTATTGCTTCGATACGTAGACGTCTGCAAACGCTATTTCCTTGCAAGGAAGTGTCGCATTTACATTCCATTGAAGTGTAGACGAGGAACACATGATACTTCGCAAATGATATTATATCTTACCATGAAACATAGAAATGAGATGCGATATCGCGTTTTAGGAAGCATTAGAACACTATTGCTACGATAGGTAGTCATTTGCAAACGCTACTTCCTTGCAAGGAAGTGTCGCATTTACATTCATTTGAAGTGTAGACGAGGAATACATAACACTTCGCAAATCATGTTACA
This sequence comes from Xylocopa sonorina, assembly GCF_050948175.1. Classification (NCBI taxonomy): domain Eukaryota; kingdom Metazoa; phylum Arthropoda; class Insecta; order Hymenoptera; family Apidae; genus Xylocopa; species Xylocopa sonorina. The sequence goes on along the minus strand of NW_027490206.1, from coordinate 679,538 downwards.
TCTTACCATGAAACGTAGAAAAGAGATGCGATATCGCGTTTTAAGAAGCATTAGAACTCTACTACTACGATACGTAGACATCTGCAAACGCTATTTCCTTGCAAGGAAGTGTCGCATTTACATTCATTTGATGTGTAGACGAGGAATACATAACTCTTCGCAAATCATATTATATCTTATCATGAAACATAGAAATGAGATGCGATATCGCGTTTTAAGAAGCATTAGAACTCTATTGCTACGATACGTAGACATCTGCAAACGCTATTTCCTTGCAAGGAAGTGTCGCATTTACATTCCTTTGAAGTGTAGACGAGGAATACATGATACTTCGCAAATCATATTATATCTTACCATGAAACATAGAAATGATTTGCGATATCGGAGTTTTAAGATGCATTAGAAAGCTATTGCTTCGATACGCAGACATCTGCAAACGCTATTTCCTTGCAAGGAAGTGTCGCATTTACATTCCTTTGAAGTGTAGACGAGGAATACATGATACTTCGCAAATCATATTATATCTTACCATGAAACATAGAAATGAGATGCGATGTCGAGTTTTAAGAAGCATTGGAACACTATTGCTACGATAGGTAGTCATTTGCAAACGCTACTTCCTTGCAAGGAAGTGTCGCATTTACATTCCTTTGAAGTGTAGACGAGGAATACATAACATTTCGCAAATCATATTATATCTTACCATGAAACATAGGAATGAGATGCGATATCGCGTTTTAAGAAGCACTAGAAAGCTATTGCTACGATACGTAGAGATCTGCAAACGCTATTTCCTAGCGAGGAAGTATCGCATTCACATTCGTTTGAAGTGTAGACGAGGAATACATAACACTTCGCAAATCATTTTATATCTTACCATGAAACATGGAAATGAGATGCGATATCGCGTTTTAAGAATCATATGAACTCTATTGCTACGATACGTAGACATCTGCAAACGCTGTTTCCTTGCAAGGAAGTGTCGCATTTACTTTCATTTGAATCGTAGACGAGGAATGCATAACACTTCGCAATGAATATTATATCTTATCATGAAACATAGATATGAGATGCAATATCTAGTTTTAAGAAGCAATTGAACTCTATTGCTTCGATACGTCGACATCTGCAAACGCTATTTCCTTGCAAGGAAGTGTCGCATTCACATTCACTTGAAGTGTAGACGAGGAATACATAACACTTCGCAACGAATATTATATCTTATCATGAAACATAGATATGAGATGCAATATCTCGTTTTAAGAAGCATTTGAACACTATTGCTTCGATACGTAGACATCTGCAAACGCTATTTCCTTGCAAGGAAGTGTCCCATTTACATTCATTTGAAGTGTAGACGAGGAATACATAACACTTCGCAAATCATGTTACATCTTACCATGAAACGTAGAAAAGAGATGCGATATCGCGTTTTAAGAAGCATTAGAACTCTACTACTACGATACGTAGACATCTGCAAACGCTATTTCCTTGCAAGGAAGTGTCGCATTTACATTCATTTGAAGTGTAGACGAGGAATACATAACTCTTCGCAAATCATATTATATCTTATCATGAAACATAGAAATGAGATGCGATATCGCGTTTTAAGAAGCATTAGAACTCTATTGCTACGATACGTAGACATCTGCAAACGCTATTTCCTTGCAAGGAAGTGTCGCATTTACATTCATTTGAATCGTAGATGAGGAATACATAACACTTCGCAATGAATATTATATCTTATCATGAAACATAGATATGAGATGCAATATCTCGTCTTATGAAGCATTTTAACTCTATTGCTTCGATACGTAGACGTCTGCAAACGCTATTTCCTTGCAAGGAAGTGTCGCATTTACATTCCTTTGAAGTGTAGACGAGGAATACATAACATTTCGCAAATCATATTATATCTTACCATGAAACATAGGAATGAGATGCGATATCGCGTTTTAAGAAGCACTAGAAAGCTATTGCTACGATACGTAGAGATCTGCAAACGCTATTTCCTAGCGAGGAAGTATCGCATTCACATTCGTTTGAAGTGTAGACGAGGAATACATAACACTTCGCAAATCATTTTATATCTTACCATGAAACATGGAAATGAGATGCGATATCGCGTTTTAAGAATCATATGAACTCTATTGCTACGATACGTAGACATCTGCAAACGCTGTTTCCTTGCAAGGAAGTGTCGCATTTACTTTCATTTGAATCGTAGACGAGGAATGCATAACACTTCGCAATGAATATTATATCTTATCATGAAACATAGATATGAGATGCAATATCTAGTTTTAAGAAGCAATTGAATTCTATTGCTTCGATACGTCGACATCTGCAAACGCTATTTCCTTGCAAGGAAGTGTCGCATTCACATTCACTTGAAGTGTAGACGAGGAATACATAACACTTCGCAACGAATATTATATCTTATCATGAAACATAGATATGAGATGCAATATCTCGTTTTAAGAAGCATTTGAACACTATTGCTTCGATACGTAGACATCTGCAAACGCTATTTCCTTGCAAGGAAGTGTCCCATTTACATTCATTTGAAGTGTAGACGAGGAATACATAACACTTCGCAAATCATGTTACATCTTACCATGAAACGTAGAAAAGAGATGCGATATCGCGTTTTAAGAAGCATTAGAACTCTACTACTACGATACGTAGACATCTGCAAACGCTATTTCCTTGCAAGGAAGTGTCGCATTTACATTCATTTGAAGTGTAGACGAGGAATACATAACTCTTCGCAAATCATATTATATCTTATCATGAAACATAGAAATGAGATGCGATATCGCGTTTTAAGAAGCATTAGAACTCTATTGCTACGATACGTAGACATCTGCAAACGCTATTTCCTTGCAAGGAAGTGTCGCATTTACATTCATTTGAATCGTAGATGAGGAATACATAACACTTCGCAATGAATATTATATCTTATCATGAAACATAGATATGAGATGCAATATCTCGTCTTATGAAGCATTTTAACTCTATTGCTTCGATACGTAGACGTCTGCAAACGCTATTTCCTTGCAAGGAAGTGTCGCATTTACATTCCATTGAAGTGTAGACGAGGAATACATGATACTTCGCAAATGATATTATATCTTACCATGAAACATAGAAATGAGATGCGATATCGCGTTTTAAGAAGCATTAGAACACTATTGCTACGATAGGTAATCATTTGCAAACGCTACTTCCTTGCAAGGAAGTGTCGCATTTACATTCATTTGAAGTGTAGACGAGGAATACATAACACTTCGCAAATCATATTATAAGTTACCATGAAACATAGAAAAGAGATGCGATATCGCGTTTTAAGTATCATAAGAACTCTATTGCTACGGTACGTAGACATCTGCAAACGCTATTTCCTCGCGAGGAAGTATCGCATTCACATTCATTTGAAATGTAGACGAGGAATACATAACACTTAGAAATCATATTACATCTTACCATGAAACATAGAAATGAGATGCGATATCGCGTTTTAAGAATCATATGAACTCCATTGCTACGATACGTAGGCATCTGCAAACGCTATTTCCTTGCAAGGTAGTGTCGCATTTACTTTCATATGAATCGTAGACGAGGAATGCGTAACACTTCGCAATGAATATTATATCTTATCATGAAACATAGATATGACATGCAATATCTCGTTTCAAGAAGCATTTGAACTCTATTGCTTCGATACGTAGACATCTGCAAACGCTGTTTCCTTGCAAGGAAGTGTCGCATTTACTTTAATTTGAATCGTAGACGAGGAATGCATAACACTTCCCAATGAATATTATATCTTATCATGAAACATAGATATGAGATGCAATATCTAGTTTTAAGAAGCAATTGAACTCTATTGCTTCGATACGTCGACATCTGCAAACGCTATTTCCTTGCAAGGAAGTGTCGCATTCACATTCACTTGAAGTGTAGACGAGGAATACATAACACTTCGCAACGAATATTATATCTTATCATGAAACATAGATATGAGATGCAATATCTCGTTTTAAGAAGCATTTGAACACTATTGCTTCGATACGTAGACATCTGCAAACGCTATTTCCTTGCAAGGAAGTGCCCCATTTACATTCATTTGAAGTGTAGACGAGGAATACATAACACTTCGCAAATCATGTTACATCTTACCATGAAACGTAGAAAAGAGATGCGATATCGCGTTTTAAGAAGCATTAGAACTCTACTACTACGATACGTAGACATCTGCAAACGCTATTTCCTTGCAAGGAAGTGTCGCATTTACATTCATTTGAATCGTAGATGAGGAATACATAACACTTCGCAATGAATATTATATCTTATCATGAAACATAGATATGAGATGCAATATCTCGTCTTAAGAAGCATTTTAACTCTATTGCTTCGATACGTAGACGTCTGCAAACGCTATTTCCTTGCAAGGAAGTGTCGCATTTACATTCCATTAAAGTGTAGACGAGGAATACATGATACTTCGCAAATGATATTATATCTTACCATGAAACATAGAAATGAGATGCGATATCGCGTCTTAAGAAGCATTAGAACTCTATTGCTACGATACCTAGGTATCTGCAGTCGCTATTTCCTAGCAAGGAAGTGTCGCATTTACATTCATTTGAAGTGTAGACGAGGAATACATGACACTTCGCAAATCATATTATATCTTACCATGAAACATAGAAATGAGATGCAATATCTCGATTTAAGAAGCATTAGAAAGCTATTGCTACGATACGTAGACATCTGCAAACGCTATTTCCTAGCGAGGAAGTATCGCATTTACATTCATTTGAAGTGTAGACGAGGAATACATAACACTTCGCAAATCATATTATATCTTACCATGAAACATAGAAAAGAGATGCGATATCGCGTTTTAAGAATCATAAGACCTCTATTGCTACGGTACGTAGACATCTGCAAACGCTATTTCCTCGCGAGGAAGTGTCGCATTCACATTCATTTGAAGTGTAGACGAGGCATACATAACACTTCGCAAATCATATTATATCTTATCATGAAACATAAAAATGAGATGCGACATCGCGTTTTAAGAATCATAAGAACTCTATTGCTACAGTACGTAGACATCTGCAAGCGCTATTTTCTTGCAAGGAAGTGTCGCATTTACATTCATTTGAATCGTAGACGAGGAATGCATAACACATCGCAATGAATATTATATCTTATCATGAAACATAGATATGAGATGCAATATATCGTTTTAAGAAGCATTAGAACTCTATTGCTACGATACCTAGAAATCTGCAGACGCTATTTCCTAGCAAGGAAGTGTCGCATTTACATTCATTTGAAGTGTAGACGAGGGATACATAACACTTCGCAAATCATATTATATCTTACCATGAAACATAGAAATGAGATGCGATATCGCGTTTTAAGAAGCATTAGAACTCTATCGCTACGATACCTAGACATCTGCAGACGCTATGTCCTAGCAAGGAAGTGTCGCATTTACATTCATTTGAAGTGTAGACGAGGAATACATAACACTTCGCAAATCATATTATATCTTACCATGAAACATAGAAATGAGATGCGATATCGCGTTTTAAGAATCATAAGAACTCTATTGCTACGTTACGTAGACATCTGCAGACGCTATTTCCTAGCAAAGAAGTGTCGCATTTACATTCATTTGAAGTGTAGACGAGGAATACATGACACTTCGCAAATCATGTTATATCTTACCATGAAGCATAGAAATGAGATGCGATATCGCGTTTTAAGAAGCTTTAGAAATCTATTGCTACGATACCTAGACATCTGCAGACGCTATTTCCTAGCAAGGAAGTGTCGCATTTACATTCATTTGAAGTGTAGACGAGGAATACATGACACTTCGCAAATCATATTATATCTTACCACGAAACATAGAAATGAGATGCGATATCGCGTTTTAAGGATCATAGGAAATCTATTGCTACGATACGTAGACATCTGCAAACGCTATTTCCTTGCAAGGAAGTGACGCATTTACATTTATTTGTATCGCATACGAGGAATGCATAATACTTCGCAATGAATATTATATCTTATCATGAAACATAGATATGAGATGCGATATCTCGATTTAAGAAGCATTAGAAAGCTATTGCTACGATACGTAAACATCTGCAAACGCTATTTCCTAGCGAGGAAGTGTGGCATTCACATTCTTTTGAAGTGTAGACGAGGAATACATAACACTTCGCAAATCATATTATATCTTACCATGAAACATAGAAATGAGATGCGATATCGCGTTCTAAGAAGCATTAGAAAGCTATTGCTACGATACGTAAACATCTGCAAAGGCTATTTCCTAGCGAGGAAGTATCGCATTTACATTCATTTGAAGTGTGGACGAGGAATACATAACACTTCGCAAATCATATTATATCTTACCATGAACCATAGAAATGAGTTGCGATATCGCGTTTTAAGAATCGTAAGAACACCATTGCTACGATACGTAGACATCTGCAAACGCTATTTCCTAACGAGGAAGTGTCGCATTCACATTCATTTGAAGTGTAGACGAGGCATACATAACACTTCGCAAATCATATTATATCTTACCACGAAACATAGAAATGAGATGCGATATCGCGTTTTAAGGATCATAAGAACTCTATTGCTACGATACCTAGGCATCTGCAGTCGCTATTTCCTAGCAAGGAAGTGTCGCATTTACATTCATTTGAAGTGTAGACGAGGAATACATGACACTTCGCAAATCATATTATATCTTACCATGAAACATAAAAATGAGATGCGACATCGCGTTTTAAGAATCATAAGAACTCTATTGCTACAGTACGTAGACATCTGCAAACGCTATTTTCTTGCAAGGAAGTGTCGCATTTACATTCATTTGAATCGTAGACGAGGAATGCATAACACATCGCAATGAATATTATATCTTATCATGAAACATAGATATGAGATGCAATATATCGTTTTAAGAAGCATTAGAACTCTATTGCTACGATACCTAGACGTCTGCAGACGCTATTTCCTAGCAAGGAAGTGTCGCATTTACATTCATTTGAAGTGTAGACGAGGGATACATAACACTTCGCAAATCATATTATATCTTACCATGAAACATAGAAATGAGATGCGATATCGCGTTTTAAGAAGCATTAGAACTCTATCGCTACGATACCTAGACATCTGCAGACGCTATTTCCTAGCAAGGAAGTGTCGCATTTACATTCATTTGAAGTGTAGACGAGGAATACATAACACTTCGCAAATCATATTATATCTTACCATGAAACATAGAAATGAGATGCGATATCGCGTTTTAAGTATCGTAAGAACTCTATTGCTACGTTACGTAGACATCTGCAGACGCTATTTCCTAGCAAGGAAGTGTCGCATTTACATTCATTTGAAGTGTAGACGAGGAATACATGACACTTCGCAAATCATGTTATATCTTACCATGAAGCATAGAAATGAGATGCGATATCGCGTTTTAAGAAGCTTTAGAAATCTATTGCTACGATACCTAGACATCTGCAGACGCTATTTCCTAGCAAGGAAGTGTCGCATTTACTTTCATTTGAAGTGTAGACGAGGAATACATGACACTTCGCAAATCATATTATATCTTACCACGAAACATAGAAATGAGATGCGATATCGCGTTCTAAGGATCATAGGAAATCTATTGCTACGATACGTAGACATCTGCAAACGCTATTTCCTTGCAAGGAAGTGACGCATTTACATTCATTTGTATCGCATACGAGGAATGCATAATACTTCGCAATGAATATTATATCTTATCATGAAACATAGATATGAGATGCAATATCTCGTCTTAAGAAGCATTTGAACTATATTGCTACGATACCTAGACATCTGCAGATGCTATTTCCTAGCAAGGAAGTGTCGCATTTACATTCATTTGATGTGTAGAGGAGGAATACATAACACTTCGCAAATCATATTACATCTTACCATGAAACATAGAAATGAGATGCGATATCGCGTTCTAAGAAGCATTAGAACTCTATTGCTACGATACCTAGGTATCTGCAGTCGCTATTTCCTAGCAAGGAAGTGTCGCATTTACATTCATTTGAAGTGTAGACGAGGAATACATGACACTTCGCAAATCATATTATATCTTACCATGAAACATAGAAATGAGATGCAATATCTCGATTTAAGAAGCATTAGAAAGCTATTGCTACGATACGTAGACATCTGCAAACGCTATTTCCTAGCGAGGAAGTATCGCATTCACATTCAGTTAATGTGTAGACGAGGAATCCATAACACTTCGCAAATCATTTTATATCTTATCATGAAACATAGAAATGAGATGCGATATCGCGTCTTAAGAATCATATGAACTCCATTGCTACGATACGTAGACATCTGCAATCGCTATTTCCTTGCAAGGAAGTGTCGCAATTACTTTCATTTGAATCGTAGACGAGGAATGCATAACACTTCGCAATGAATATTACATCTTACCATGAAACATAGATATGAGATGCAATATATCGTTTTAAGAAGCATTAGAACTCTATTGCTACGATACCTAGACATCTGCAGACGCTATTTCCTAGCAAGGAAGTGTCGCATTTACATTCATTTGAAGTGTAGACGAGGAATACATAACACTTCGCAAATCATGTTATATCCTATCATGAAACATAGATTTGAGATGCAATATCTCGTTTTAAGGAGCATTTGAACTCTATTGCTTCGATACGTAGACATCTGCAAACGCTATTTCCTAACGAGGAAGTGTCGCATTCACATTCATTTGAAGTGTAGACGAGGAATACATAACACTTCGCAAATCATATTATATCTTACCACGAATCATAGAAATGAGATGCGACATCGCGTTTTAAGAATCATTAGAACTCTATTGCTACGATACGTAGACATCTGCAATCGCTATTTCCTTGCAAGGAAGTGTCGCAATTACTTTCATTTGAATCGTAGACGAGGAATGCATAACACTTCGCAATGAATATTACATCTTACCATGAAACATAGAAATGAGATACGAAATCGCGCTTTAAGAAGCATTAGAAATCTATTGCTACGATACGTAGGCATCTGCAAACGCTATTTCCTAGCGAGGAAGTGTCGCATTCACATTCATTTGAAGTGTAGGCGAGGAATACATAACACTTCGCAAATCATATTATATCTTACCATGAAACATAGAAATGAGATGCGATATCGCGTTTTAAGTATCATAAGAACTCCATTGCTACGATACGTAGACATCTGCAAACGCTATTTCCTCGGAAGGAAGTGTCGCATTTACATTCATTTGAAACGTATACGAGGAATGAATAGCACTTCGCAATGAATATTATATCTTATCAAGAAACATAGATATGGGATGCTATATCTCGTTTTAAGGAGCATTTGAACTCTATTGCTACGATACCTTGACATCAGCAGACGCTATTTCCTAGCAAGGAAGTGTCGCATTTGCATTCACTTGAAGTGTAGACGAGGAATACATGACATTTCGCAAATCATACTATATCTTACCATGAAACATAGAAATGAGATGCGATATCGCGTTTTAAGAAGCATTAGAAATCTAATGCTACGATGGGTAGACATTTGCAAATGCTATTTCCGTGCAAGGAAGTGTCGCATTTACATTCATTTGAAGTGTAGAGGAGGAATACATAACACTTCGCAAATCATATTACATCTTACCATGAAACATAGAAACGAGATGCGATATCGCGTTTTAAGAAGCATTTGAAATCTATTGCTACGATACATAGACATCTGCAAACGCTATTTCCTAGCGAGGAAGTATCGCATTCACATCCATTTGAAGTGTAGACGAGGAATACATGACACTTCGCAAATCATATTACATCTTACCATGAAACATAGAAATGAGATGCGATATCGCGTTTTAAGGATCATATGAACTCCATTGCTACGATACGTAGACATCTGCAAACGCTATTTCCTAGCGAGGAAGTGTCGCATTCACATTCGTTTGAAGTGTAGACGAGGAATACATAACACTTCGCAAATCATATTACATCTTACCTTGAAACATAGAAATGAGATGCGATATCGCGTTTTAAGAAGCATTAGAAATCTATTGCTACGATACGTAGACATCTGCAGACGCTATTTCCTAGCAAGGAAGTGTCGCATTTACATTCATTTGAAGTGTAGACGAGGAATACATGACACTTCGCAAATCATATTATATCTTACCATGAAACATAGAAATGAGATGCGATATCGCGTTGTGAGAATAATATGAACTCTATTGCTACGATACGTAGACATCTGCAAACGCTATTTCCTAGCGAGGAAGTGTCGCATTCACATTCATTTGAAGTGTAGATAGGGAATACATGACACTTCGCCAATCATATTATATCTTACCATGAAACATAGAAATGAGATGCGATATCGCGTTTTAAGAATCATATGAACTCCATTACTACGATACGTAGACATCTGCAATCGTTATTTCCTTGCAAGGTAGTGTCGCATTTACATTCATTTGAATCGTAGACGAGGATTGCATAACACTTCGCAATGAATATTATATTTTATCATGAAACATAAATATGAGATGCAATATCTCGTTTTAAGAAGCATTTGAACTCTATTGCTTCGACACGTAGACATCTGCATACGCTATTTCCTTGCAAGGAAGTGCCGCATTTACATTAATTTGAAGTGCAGACGAGGAATACATAACACTTCGCAAATCATATTACATCTTACCATGAAACATAGAAATGAGATGCGATATCGCGTTTTAAGAAGCATTACAACTCTATTGCTACGATACCTAGACATCTGCAGACGCTATTTCCTAGCAAGGAAGTGTCGCATTTACATTCATTTGAAGTGTAGACGAGGCATACATGACAGTTCGCAAATCATATTATATCTTACCATGAAACATAGAAATGAGATGCGACATCGCGTTTTAAGTATCATAAGAACTCCATTGCTACGATAAGTAGACATCTGCAAACGCTCTTTCCTTGCAAGGAAGTGTCGCATTAACATTCATATGAAGTGTAGACGAGGAATACATAACACTTCGCAAATCATATTATATCTTACCATGAAACATAGAAATGAGATGCCACATCGCGTTTTAGAAGCATTAGAACTCTATTGCTACGATGCGTAGACATCTGCAAACGCTGTTTCCTTGCTAGGAAGTGTCGCATTTACATTCATTTGAAGTGTAGACGAGGAACACATAACACTTCGCAAATCATATTATATCTTACCATGAAACATAGAAATGAGATGTGATATCGCGTTTTAAGAATCACAAGAACTCTATTGCTAAGATACGTAGAAATCTGCAAACGCTATTTCCATGCAAGGAAGTGTCGCATTTACATTCATTTGAAGTGTAGACGAGGAATACATAACACTTCGCAAATCATATTATATCTTACCATGAAACATAGAAATGAGATGCGATATCGCGTTTTAAGAAGCGTTAGAAATCTATTGCTACAATACGTAGACATCTGCAAACGCTATTTCCTAGCGAGGAAGTGTCGCATTCACGTTCCTTTGAGTGTAGACGAGGAATACATAACACTTCGCAAATCATATTATATCTTACCATGAAACATAGAAATGAGATGCGATATCGCGTTTTAAGAAGCATTAGAAAGCTATTGCTACGATACGTAGACATCTGCAAACGCTATTTCCTAGCGAGGAAGTGTCGCATTCACATTCATTTGAAGTGTAGGCGAGGAATACATAACACTTCGCAAATCATATTAAATCTTACCATGAAACATAGAACTGAGATGCGATATCGCGTTTTAAGAAGCGTTAGAAATCTATTGCTACAATACGTAGACATCTGCAAACGCTATTTCCTAGCGAGCAAGTGTCGCATTCACGTTCCTTTGAAGTGTAGACGAGGAATACATAACACTTTGCAAATCATATAATATCTTACCAGGAAACATAGAAATGAGATGCGATATCGCGTTTTAAGAAGCATTAGAATTCTATTGCTACGATACCTAGACATCTGCAGACGCTATTTCCTAGCAAGGAAGTGTCGCATTTACATTCATTTGATGTGTAGACGAGGAATACATGACACTTCGCAAATCATATTATATCTTACCATGAAACATAGAAATGAGATGCGACATCTCGTTTTAAGAAGCATTTGAACTCTATTGCTACGATACCTAGACATCTGCAGTCGCTATTTCCTAGCAAGGAAGTGCCGCATTTACATTGATTTGAAGTGTAGACGAGGAATACATGACACTTCGCAAATCATGTTATATCTTACCATGAAGCATAGAAATGATATGCGATATCGCGTTTTAAGAAGCATTATAAATCTATTGCTACGATACGTAGACGTTTGCAAACGCTATTTCTTTGCAAGGAAGTGTCGCATTTACATTCGTTTGAAGTGTAGACGAGGAATACATAACACTTCGCAAATCATATTATATCTTACCATGAAACATAGAAATGAGATGCGATATCGCGTTTTAAGAATCATAAGAACTCTATTGCTACGATAGGTAGACATCTGCAAACGCTCTTTCCTTGCAAGGAAGTGTCGCATTAACATTCATATGAAGTGTAGACGAGGAATACATAACACTTCGCAAATAATATTATATCTTACCATGAAACATAGAAATGAGATGCGATAACGCGTTTTAAGAATCATAAGAACTCTATTGCTACGATACGTAGACATCTGCAAACGCCATTTCCTAGGGAGGTAGTGTCGCATTCACATTCATTTGAAGTGTAGACGAGGAATACATAACACTTCGCAAATAATATTATATCTTACCATGAAACATAGAAATGAGATGCGATATCGCGTTTTAAGAATCACAAGAACTCTATTGCTAAGATACGTAGAAATCTGCAAACGCTATTTCCATGCAAGGAAGTGTCGCATTTACATTCATTTGAAGTGTAGACGAGGAATACATAACACTTCGCAAATCATATTATATCTTACCATGAAACATAGAAATGTGATGCGATATCGCGTTTTAAGAAGCGTTAGAAATCTATTGCTACAATACGTAGACATCTGCAAACGCTATTTCCTAGCGAGGAAGTGTCGCATTCACGTTCCTTTGAGTGTAGACGAGGAATACATAACACTTCGCAAATCATATTATATCTTACCATGAAACATAGAAATGAGATGCGATATCGCGTTTTAAGAAGCATTAGAAAGCTATTGCTACGATACGTAGACATCTGCAAACGCTATTTCCTAGCGAGGAAGTGTCGCATTCACATTCATTTGAAGTGTAGACGAGGAATACATAACACTTCGCAAATCATATTATATCTTACCATGAAACATAGAAATGAGATGCGATATCGCGTTTTAAGAAGCGTTAGAAATCTATTGCTACAATACGTAGACATCTGCAAACGCTATTTCCTAGCGAGGAAGTGTCGCATTCACGTTCCTTTGAAGTGTAGACGAGGAATACATAACACTTTGCAAATCATATAATATCTTACCAGGAAACATAGAAATGAGATGCGATATCGCGTTTTAAGAAGCATTAGAACTCTATTGCTACGATACCTAGACATCCGCAGACGCTATTTCCTAGCAAGGAAGTGTCGCATTTACATTCATTTGAAGTGTGGACGAGGAATACATGACACTTCGCAAACCATGTTATATCTTACCATGAAGCATAGAAATGATATGCGATATCGCGTTTTAAGAAGCATTATAAATCTATTGCTACGATACGTAGACGTTTGCAAACGCTATTTCTTTGCAAGGAAGTGTCGCATTTACATTCGTTTGAAGTGTAGACGAGGAATACATAACACTTCGCAAATCATATTATATCTTACCATGAAACATAGAAATGAGATGCGATATCGCGTTTTAAGAATCATAAGAACTCTATTGCTGCGATAGGTAGACATCTGCAAACGCTCTTTCCTTGCAAGGAAGTGTCGCATTAACATTCATATGAAGTGTAGACGAGGAATACATAACACTTCGCAAATAATATTATATCTTACCATGAAACATAGAAATGAGATGCCATATCGCGTTTTGAGAAGCATTAGAACTCTATTGCTACGATACGTAGACATCTGCAAATGCTATTTGCTTGCAAGGAAGTGTCGCATTTTCATTCATTTGAAGTGTAGACGAGGAATACATAACACTTTGCAAATCATATAATATCTTACCATGAAACATAGAAATGAGATGCGATATCGCGTTTTAAGAAGCATTAGAACTCTATTGCTACGATACCTAGACATCTGCAGACGCTATTTCCTAGCAAGGAAGTGTCGCATTTACATTCATTTGAAGTGTAGACGAGGAGTAGATAACACTTCGCAAATCATATTATATCTTACCATGAAACATAGAAATGAGATGCGATTTCTCGTTTTAAGAAGCATTTGAACTCTATTGCTACGATACCTAGACATCTGCAGTCGCTATTTCCTAGCAAGGAAGTGCCGCATTTACATTGATTTGAAGTGTAGACGAGGAATACATGACACTTCGCAAATCATGTTATATCTTACCATGAAGCATAGAAATGATATGCGATATCGCGTTTTAAGAAGCATTATAAATCTATTGCTACGATACGTAGACGTTTGCAAACGCTATTTCTTTGCAAGGAAGTGTCGCATTTATATTCGTTTGAAGTGTAGACGAGGAATACATAACACTTTGCAAATCATATAATATCTTACCATGAAACATAGAAATGAGATGCGATATCGCGTTTTAAGAAGCATTAGAACTCTATTGCTACGATACCTAGACATCTGCAGACGCTATTTCCTAGCAAGGAAGTGTCGCATTTACATTCATTTGAAGTGTAGACGAGGAGTAGATAACACTTCGCAAATCATATTATATCTTACCATGAAACATAGAAATGAGATGCCATATCGCGTATTAAGAAGCATTAGAACTCTATTGCTACGATACGTAGACATCAGCAAACGCTATTTCCTTGCTAGGAAGAGTCGCATTTACATTCATTTGAAGTGTAGACGAGGAATACATAACACTTCGCAATGAATATTATATCTTATCATGAAACATAGATACGAGATGCTATATCTCGTTTTAAGATCAATTTGAACTCTCTTGCTACGATACCTAGACATCTGCAGACGCTATTTCCTAGCAAGGAATTGCAGCATTTACATTCATTTGAAGTGTAGACGAGGAATACATGACACTTCGCAAATCATGTTATATCTTACCATGAAACATAGAAATGAGATGTGGTATCGCGTTTTAAGATGCATTATAAATCTATTGCTACGATACGTAGACATCTGCAAACGCTATTTCCTTGCAAGGAAGTGTCGCATTTACATTCATTTGAGGTGTAGACGAGGAATACATAACACTTTGCAAATCATATAATATCTTACCATGAAACATAGAAATGAGATGCGATATCGCGTTTTAAGAAGCAGTAGAACTCTGTTGCTACGATACCTAGACATCTGCAGACGCTATTTCCTAGCAAGGAAGTGTCGCATTTACATTCATTTGAAGTGTAGACGAGGAATACATGACACTTCGCAAATCATATTATATCTTATCACGAAACATAGAAATGAGATGCGATATCGCGTTTTAAGGATCATAGGAAATCTATTGCTACGATACGTAGACATCTGCAAACGCTATTTCCTTGCAAGGAAGTGACGCATTTACATTCATTTGTATCGCATACGAGGAATGCATAATACTTCGCAATGAATATTATATCTTATCATGAAACATAGATATGAGATGCAATATCTCGTTTTAAGAAGCATTTGAACTATATTGCTACGATACCTAGACATCTGCAGATGCTATTTCCTAGCAAGGAAGTGTCGCATTTACATTCATTTGAAGTGTAGAGGAGGAATACATAACACTTCGCAAATCATATTACATCTTACCATGAAACATAGAAATGAGATGCGATATCGCGTTCTAAGAAGCATTAGAACTCTATTGCTACGATACCTAGGTATCTGCAGTCGCTATTTCCTAGCAAGGAAGTGTCGCATTTACATTCATTTGAAGTGTAGACGAGGAATACATGACACTTCGCAAATCATATTATATCTTACCATGAAACATAGAAATGAGATGCAATATCTCGATTTAAGAAGCATTAGAAAGCTATTGCTACGATACGTAGACATCTGCAAACGCTATTTCCTAGCGAGGAAGTATCGCATTCACATTCAGTTAAAGTGTAGACGAGGAATCCATAACACTTCGCAAATCATTTTATATCTTATCATGAAACATAGAAATGAGATGCGATATCGCGTTTTAAGAAGCTTTAGAAATCTATTGCTACGATACCTAGACATCTGCAGACGCTATTTCCTAGCAAGGAAGTGTCGCATTTACATTCATTTGAAGTGTAGACGAGGAATACATGACACTTCGCAAATCATATTATATCTTACCACGAAACATAGAAATGAGATGCGATATCGCGTCTTAAGAATCATATGAACTCCATTGCTACGATACGTCGACATCTGCAATCGCTATTTCCTTACAAGGAAGTGTCGCAATTAGTTTCATTTGAATCGTAGACGAGGAATGCATAACACTTCGCAATGAATATTACATCTTACCATGAAACATAGAAATGAGATGCGAAATCGCGCTTTAAGAAGCATTAGAAATCTATTGCTACGATACGTAGACATCTGCAAACGCTATTTCCTAGCGAGGAAGTGTCGCATTCACATTCATTTGAAGTGTAGACGAGGAATACATGACACTTCGCAAATCACATTATATCTTACCATGAAACATAAAAATGAGATGCGACATCGCGTTTTAAGAATCATAAGAACTCTATTGCTACAGTACGTAGACATCTGCAAACGCTATTTTCTTGCAAGGAAGTGTCGCATTTACATTCATTTGAATCGTAGACGAGGAATGCATAACACTTCGCAATGAATATTATATCTTATCATGAAACATGGTTATGAGATGCAATATATCGTTTTAAGAAGCATTAGAACTCTATTGCTACGATACCTAGACATCTGCAGACGCTATTTCCTAGCAAGGAAGTGTCGCATTTACATTCATTTGAAGTGTAGACGCGGAATACATAACACTTCGCAAATCATATTATATCTTACCGTGAAACATGGAAATGAGATGCGATATCGCGTTTTAAGAAGCATTAGAACTCTATCGCTACGATACCTAGACATCTGCAGACGCTATTTCCTAGCAAGGAAGTGTCGCATTTACATTCATTTGAAGTGTAGACGAGGAATACATAACACTTCGCAAATCATATTATATCTTACCATGAAACATAGAAATGAGATGCGATATCGCGTTTTAAGTATCATAAGAACTCTATTGCTACGTTACGTAGACATCTGCAGACGCTATTTCCTAGCAAGGAAGTGTCGCATTTACATTCATTTGAAGTGTAGACGAGGAATACATGACACTTCGCAAATCATGTTATATCTTACCATGAAGCATAGAAATGAGATGCGATATCGCGTTTTAAGAAGCTTTAGAAATCTATTGCTACGATACCTAGACATCTGCAGACGCTATTTCCTAGCAAGGAAGTGTCGCATTTACATTCATTTGAAGTGTAGACGAGGAATACATGACACTTCGCAAATCATATTATATCTTACCACGAAACATAGAAATGAGATGCGATGTCGCGTTTTAAGGATCATAGGAAATCTATTGCTACGATACGTAGACATCTGCAAACGCTATTTCCTTGCAAGGAAGTGACGCATTTACATTCATTTGTATCGCATACGAGGAATGCATAATACTTCGCAATGAATATTATATCTTATCATGAAACATATATATGAGATGCAATATCTCGTTTTAAGAAGCATTTGAACTATATTGCTACGATACCTAGACATCTGCAGATGCTATTTCCTAGCAAGGAAGTGTCGCATTTACATTCATTTGAAGTGTAGAGGAGGAATACATAACACTTCGCAAATCATATTACATCTTACCATGAAACATAGAAATGAGATGCGATATCGCGTTCTAAGAAGCATTAGAACTCTATTGCTACGATACCTAGGTATCTGCAGTCGCTATTTCCTAGCAAGGAAGTGTCGCATTTACATTCATTTGAAGTGTAGACGAGGAATACATGACACTTCGCAAATCATATTATATCTTACCATGAAACATAGAAATGAGATGCAATATCTCGATTTAAGAAGCATTAGAAAGCTATTGCTACGATACGTAGACATCTGCAAACGCTATTTCCTAGCGAGGAAGTATCGCATTCACATTCAGTTAAAGTGTAGACGAGGAATCCATAACACTTCGCAAATCATTTTATATCTTATCATGAAACATAGAATTGAGATGCGATATCGCGTCTTAAGAATCATATGAACTCCATTGCTACGATACGTAGACATCTGCAATCGCTATTTCCTTGCAAGGAAGTGTCGCAATTACTTTCATTTGAATCGTAGACGAGGAATGCATAACACTTCGCAATGAATATTACATCTTACCATGAAACATAGATATGAGATGCCATATATCGTTTTAAGAAGCATTAGAACTCTATTGCTACGATACCTAGACATCTGCAGACGCTATTTCCTAGCAAGGAAGTGTCGCATTTACATTCATTTGAAGTGTAGACGAGGAATACATAACACTTCGCAAATCATGTTATATCTTATCATGAAACATAGATTTGAGATGCAATATCTCGTTTTAAGGAGCATTTGAACTCTATTGCTTCGATACGTAGACATCTGCAAACGCTATTTCCTAACGAGGAAGTGTCGCATTCACATTCATTTGAAGTGTAGACGAGGAATACATAACACTTCGCAAATCATATTATATCTTACCACGAAACATAGAAATGAGATGCGACATCGCGTTTTAAGAATCATTAGAACTCTATTGCTACGATACGTAGACATCTGCAATCGCTATTTCCTTACAAGGAAGTGTCGCAATTAGTTTCATTTGAATCGTAGACGAGGAATGCATAACACTTCGCAATGAATATTACATCTTACCATGAAACATAGAAATGAGATGCGAAGTCGCGCTTTAAGAAGCACTAGAAATCTATTGCTACGATACGTAGACATCTGCAAACGCTATTTCCTAGCGAGGAAGTGTCGCATTCACATTCATTTGAAGTGTAGACGAGGAATACATGACACTTCGCAAATCACATTATATCTTACCATGAAACATAAAAATGAGATGCGACATCGCGTTTTAAGAATCATAAGAACTCTATTGCTACAGTACGTAGACATCTGCAAACGCTATTTTCATGCAAGGAAGTGTCGCATTTACATTCATTTGAATCGTAGACGAGGAATGCATAACACTTCGCAATGAATATTATATCTTATCATGAAACATAGTTATGAGATGCAATATATCGTTTTAAGAAGCATTAGAACTCTATTGCTACGATACCTAGACATCTGCAGACGCTATTTCCTAGCAAGGAAGTGTCGCATTTACATTCATTTGAAGTGTAGACGAGGAATACATAACACTTCGCAAATCATATTATATCTTACCGTGAAACATAGAAATGAGATGCGATATCGCGTTTTAAGAAGCATTAGAACTCTATCGCTACGATACCTAGACATCTGCAGACGCTATTTCCTAGCAAGGAAGTGTCGCATTTACATTCATTTGAAGTGTAGACGAGGAATACATAACACTTCGCAAATCATATTATATCTTACCATGAAACATAGAAATGAGATGCGATATCGCGTTTTAAGTATCATAAGAACTCTATTGCTACGTTACGTAGACATCTGCAGACGCTATTTCCTAGCAAGGAAGTGTCGCATTTACATTCATTTGAAGTGTAGACGAGGAATACATGACACTTCGCAAATCATGTTATATCTTACCATGAAGCATAGAAATGAGATGCGATATCGCGTTTTAAGAAGCTTTAGAAATCTATTGCTACGATACCTAGACATCTGCAGACGCTATTTCCTAGCAAGGAAGTGTCGCATTTACATTCATTTGAAGTGTAGACGAGGAATACATGACACTTCGCAAATCATATTATATCTTACCACGAAACATAGAAATGAGATGCGATATCGCGTTTTAAGGATCATAGGAAATCTATTGCTACGATACGTAGACATCTGCAAACGCTATTTCCTTGCAAGGAAGTGACGCATTTACATTCATTTGTATCGCATACGAGGAATGCATAATACTTCGCAATGAATATTATATCTTATCATGAAACATAGATATGAGATGCAATATCTCGTTTTAAGAAGCATTTGAACTATATTGCTACGATACCTAGACATCTGCAGATGCTATTTCCTAGCAAGGAAGTGTCGCATTTACATTCATTTGAAGTGTAGAGGAGGAATACATAACACTTCGCAAATCATATTACATCTTACCATGAAACATAGAAATGAGATGCGATATCGCGTTCTAAGAAGCATTAGAACTCTATTGCTACGATACCTAGGTATCTGCAGTCGCTATTTCCTAGCAAGGAAGTGTCGCATTTACATTCATTTGAAGTGTAGACGAGGAATACATGACACTTCGCAAATCATATTATATCTTACCATGAAGCATAGAAATGAGATGCAATATCTCGATTTAAGAAGCATTAGAAAGCTATTGCTACGATACGTAGACATCTGCAAACGCTATTTCCTAGCGAGGAAGTATCGCATTCACATTCAGTTAAAGTGTAGACGAGGAATCCATAACACTTCGCAAATCATTTTATATCTTATCATGAAACATAGAATTGAGATGCGATATCGCGTCTTAAGAATCATATGAACTCCATTGCTACGATACGTAGACATCTGCAATCGCTATTTCCTTGCAAGGAAGTGTCGCAATTACTTTCATTTGAATCGTAGACGAGGAATGCATAACACTTCGCAATGAATATTACATCTTACCATGAAACATAGATATGAGATGCCATATATCGTTTTAAGAAGCATTAGAACTCTATTGCTACGATACCTAGACATCTGCAGACGCTATTTCCTAGCAAGGAAGTGTCGCATTTACATTCATTTGAAGTGTAGACGAGGAATACATAACACTTCGCAAATCATGTTATATCTTATCATGAAACATAGATTTGAGATGCAATATCTCGTTTTAAGGAGCATTTGAACTCTATTGCTTCGATACGTAGACATCTGCAAACGCTATTTCCTAACGAGGAAGTGTCGCATTCACATTCATTTGAAGTGTAGACGAGGAATACATAACACTTCGCAAATCATATTATATCTTACCACGAAACATAGAAATGAGATGCGACATCGCGTTTTAAGAATCATTAGAACTCTATTGCTACGATACGTAGACATCTGCAATCGCTATTTCCTTACAAGGAAGTGTCGCAATTAGTTTCATTTGAATCGTAGACGAGGAATGCATAACACTTCGCAATGAATATTACATCTTACCATGAAACATAGAAATGAGATGCGAAGTCGCGCTTTAAGAAGCACTAGAAATCTATTGCTACGATACGTAGACATCTGCAAACGCTATTTCCTAGCGAGGAAGTGTCGCATTCACATTCATTTGAAGTGTAGACGAGGAATACATGACACTTCGCAAATCACATTATATCTTACCATGAAACATAAAAATGAGATGCGACATCGCGTTTTAAGAATCATAAGAACTCTATTGCTACAGTACGTAGACATCTGCAAACGCTATTTTCATGCAAGGAAGTGTCGCATTTACATTCATTTGAATCGTAGACGAGGAATGCATAACACTTCGCAATGAATATTATATCTTATCATGAAACATAGTTATGAGATGCAATATATCGTTTTAAGAAGCATTAGAACTCTATTGCTACGATACCTAGACATCTGCAGACGCTATTTCCTAGCAAGGAAGTGTCGCATTTACATTCATTTGAAGTGTAGACGAGGAATACATAACACTTCGCAAATCATATTATATCTTACCGTGAAACATAGAAATGAGATGCGATATCGCGTTTTAAGAAGCATTAGAACTCTATCGCTACGATACCTAGACATCTGCAGACGCTATTTCCTAGCAAGGAAGTGTCGCATTTACATTCATTTGAAGTGTAGACGAGGAATACATAACACTTCGCAAATCATATTATATCTTACCATGAAACATAGAAATGAGATGCGATATCGCGTTTTAAGTATCATAAGAACTCTATTGCTACGTTACGTAGACATCTGCAGACGCTATTTCCTAGCAAGGAAGTGTCGCATTTACATTCATTTGAAGTGTAGACGAGGAATACATGACACTTCGCAAATCATGTTATATCTTACCATGAAGCATAGAAATGAGATGCGATATCGCGTTTTAAGAAGCTTTAGAAATCTATTGCTACGATACCTAGACATCTGCAGACGCTATTTCCTAGCAAGGAAGTGTCGCATTTACATTCATTTGAAGTGTAGAGGAGGAATACATAACACTTCGCAAATCATATTACATCTTACCATGAAACATAGAAATGAGATGCGATATCGCGTTCTAAGAAGCATTAGAACTCTATTGCTACGATACCTAGGTATCTGCAGTCGCTATTTCCTAGCAAGGAAGTGTCGCATTTACATTCATTTGAAGTGTAGACGAGGAATACATGACACTTCGCAAATCATATTATATCTTACCATGAAGCATAGAAATGAGATGCAATATCTCGATTTAAGAAGCATTAGAAAGCTATTGCTACGATACGTAGACATCTGCAAACGCTATTTCCTAGCGAGGAAGTATCGCATTCACATTCAGTTAAAGTGTAGACGAGGAATCCATAACACTTCGCAAATCATTTTATATCTTATCATGAAACATAGAAATGAGATGCGATATCGCGTCTTAAGAATCATATGAACTCCATTGCTACGATACGTAGACATCTGCAATCGCTATTTCCTTGCAAGGAAGTGTCGCAATTACTTTCATTTGAATCGTAGACGAGGAATGCATAACACTTCGCAATGAATATTACATCTTACCATGAAACATAGATATGAGATGCCATATATCGTTTTAAGAAGCATTAGAACTCTATTGCTACGATACCTAGACATCTGCAGACGCTATTTCCTAGCAAGGAAGTGTCGCATTTACATTCATTTGAAGTGTAGACGAGGAATACATAACACTTCGCAAATCATGTTATATCTTATCATGAAACATAGATTTGAGATGCAATATCTCGTTTTAAGGAGCATTTGAACTCTATTGCTTCGATACGTAGACATCTGCAAACGCTATTTCCTAACGAGGAAGTGTCGCATTCACATTCATTTGAAGTGTAGACGAGGAATACATAACACTTCGCAAATCATATTATATCTTACCACGAAACATAGAAATGAGATGCGACATCGCGTTTTAAGAATCATTAGAACTCTATTGCTACGATACGTAGACATCTGCAATCGCTATTTCCTTACAAGGAAGTGTCGCAATTAGTTTCATTTGAATCGTAGACGAGGAATGCATAACACTTCGCAATGAATATTACATCTTACCATGAAACATAGAAATGAGATGCGAAGTCGCGCTTTAAGAAGCACTAGAAATCTATTGCTACGATACGTAGACATCTGCAAACGCTATTTCCTAGCGAGGAAGTGTCGCATTCACATTCATTTGAAGTGTAGACGAGGAATACATGACACTTCGCAAATCACATTATATCTTACCATGAAACATAAAAATGAGATGCGACATCGCGTTTTAAGAATCATAAGAACTCTATTGCTACAGTACGTAGACATCTGCAAACGCTATTTTCATGCAAGGAAGTGTCGCATTTACATTCATTTGAATCGTAGACGAGGAATGCATAACACTTCGCAATGAATATTATATCTTATCATGAAACATAGTTATGAGATGCAATATATCGTTTTAAGAAGCATTAGAACTCTATTGCTACGATACCTAGACATCTGCAGACGCTATTTCCTAGCAAGGAAGTGTCGCATTTACATTCATTTGAAGTGTAGACGAGGAATACATAACACTTCGCAAATCATATTATATCTTACCGTGAAACATAGAAATGAGATGCGATATCGCGTTTTAAGAAGCATTAGAACTCTATCGCTACGATACCTAGACATCTGCAGACGCTATTTCCTAGCAAGGAAGTGTCGCATTTACATTCATTTGAAGTGTAGACGAGGAATACATAACACTTCGCAAATCATATTATATCTTACCATGAAACATAGAAATGAGATGCGATATCGCGTTTTAAGTATCATAAGAACTCTATTGCTACGTTACGTAGACATCTGCAGACGCTATTTCCTAGCAAGGAAGTGTCGCATTTACATTCATTTGAAGTGTAGACGAGGAATACATGACACTTCGCAAATCATGTTATATCTTACCATGAAGCATAGAAATGAGATGCGATATCGCGTTTTAAGAAGCTTTAGAAATCTATTGCTACGATACCTAGACATCTGCAGACGCTATTTCCTAGCAAGGAAGTGTCGCATTTACATTCATTTGAAGTGTAGACGAGGAATACATGACACTTCGCAAATCATATTATATCTTACCACGAAACATAGAAATGAGATGCGATATCGCGTTTTAAGGATCATAGGAAATCTATTGCTACGATACGTAGACATCTGCAAACGCTATTTCCTTGCAAGGAAGTGACGCATTTACATTCATTTGTATCGCATACGAGGAATGCATAATACTTCGCAATGAATATTATATCTTATCATGAAACATAGATATGAGATGCAATATCTCGTTTTAAGAAGCATTTGAACTATATTGCTACGATACCTAGACATCTGCAGATGCTATTTCCTAGCAAGGAAGTGTCGCATTTACATTCATTTGAAGTGTAGAGGAGGAATACATAACACTTCGCAAATCATATTACATCTTACCATGAAACATAGAAATGAGATGCGATATCGCGTTCTAAGAAGCATTAGAACTCTATTGCTACGATACCTAGGTATCTGCAGTCGCTATTTCCTAGCAAGGAAGTGTCGCATTTACATTCATTTGAAGTGTAGACGAGGAATACATGACACTTCGCAAATCATATTATATCTTACCATGAAGCATAGAAATGAGATGCAATATCTCGATTTAAGAAGCATTAGAAAGCTATTGCTACGATACGTAGACATCTGCAAACGCTATTTCCTAGCGAGGAAGTATCGCATTCACATTCAGTTAAAGTGTAGACGAGGAATCCATAACACTTCGCAAATCATTTTATATCTTATCATGAAACATAGAAATGAGATGCGATATCGCGTCTTAAGAATCATATGAACTCCATTGCTACGATACGTAGACATCTGCAATCGCTATTTCCTTGCAAGGAAGTGTCGCAATTACTTTCATTTGAATCGTAGACGAGGAATGCATAACACTTCGCAATGAATATTACATCTTACCATGAAACATAGATATGAGATGCCATATATCGTTTTAAGAAGCATTAGAACTCTATTGCTACGATACCTAGACATCTGCAGACGCTATTTCCTAGCAAGGAAGTGTCGCATTTACATTCATTTGAAGTGTAGACGAGGAATACATAACACTTCGCAAATCATGTTATATCTTATCATGAAACATAGATTTGAGATGCAATATCTCGTTTTAAGGATAATTTGAACTCTATTGCTTCGATACGTAGACATCTGCAAACGCTATTTCCTAACGAGGAAGTGTCGCATTCACATTCATTTGAAGTGTAGACGAGGAATACATAACACTTCGCAAATCATATTATATCTTACCACGAAACATAGAAATGAGATGCGACATCGCGTTTTAAGAATCATTAGAACTCTATTGCTACGATACGTAGACATCTGCAATCGCTATTTCCTTACAAGGAAGTGTCGCAATTAGTTTCATTTGAATCGTAGACGAGGAATGCATAACACTTCGCAATGAATATTACATCTTACCATGAAACATAGAAATGAGATGCGAAGTCGCGCTTTAAGAAGCACTAGAAATCTATTGCTACGATACGTAGACATCTGCAAACGCTATTTCCTAGCGAGGAAGTGTCGCATTCACATTCATTTGAAGTGTAGACGAGGAATACATGACACTTCGCAAATCACATTATATCTTACCATGAAACATAAAAATGAGATGCGACATCGCGTTTTAAGAATCATAAGAACTCTATTGCTACAGTACGTAGACATCTGCAAACGCTATTTTCATGCAAGGAAGTGTCGCATTTACATTCATTTGAATCGTAGACGAGGAATGCATAACACTTCGCAATGAATATTATATCTTATCATGAAACATAGTTATGAGATGCAATATATCGTTTTAAGAAGCATTAGAACTCTATTGCTACGATACCTAGACATCTGCAGACGCTATTTCCTAGCAAGGAAGTGTCGCATTTACATTCATTTGAAGTGTAGACGAGGAATACATAACACTTCGCAAATCATATTATATCTTACCGTGAAACATAGAAATGAGATGCGATATCGCGTTTTAAGAAGCATTAGAACTCTATCGCTACGATACCTAGACATCTGCAGACGCTATTTCCTAGCAAGGAAGTGTCGCATTTACATTCATTTGAAGTGTAGACGAGGAATACATAACACTTCGCAAATCATATTATATCTTACCATGAAACATAGAAATGAGATGCGATATCGCGTTTTAAGTATCATAAGAACTCTATTGCTACGTTACGTAGACATCTGCAGACGCTATTTCCTAGCAAGGAAGTGTCGCATTTACATTCATTTGAAGTGTAGACGAGGAATACATGACACTTCGCAAATCATGTTATATCTTACCATGAAGCATAGAAATGAGATGCGATATCGCGTTTTAAGAAGCTTTAGAAATCTATTGCTACGATACCTAGACATCTGCAGACGCTATTTCCTAGCAAGGAAGTGTCGCATTTACATTCATTTGAAGTGTAGAGGAGGAATACATAACACTTCGCAAATCATATTACATCTTACCATGAAACATAGAAATGAGATGCGATATCGCGTTCTAAGAAGCATTAGAACTCTATTGCTACGATACCTAGGTATCTGCAGTCGCTATTTCCTAGCAAGGAAGTGTCGCATTTACATTCATTTGAAGTGTAGACGAGGAATACATGACACTTCGCAAATCATATTATATCTTACCATGAAGCATAGAAATGAGATGCAATATCTCGATTTAAGAAGCATTAGAAAGCTATTGCTACGATACGTAGACATCTGCAAACGCTATTTCCTAGCGAGGAAGTATCGCATTCACATTCAGTTAAAGTGTAGACGAGGAATCCATAACACTTCGCAAATCATTTTATATCTTATCATGAAACATAGAAATGAGATGCGATATCGCGTCTTAAGAATCATATGAACTCCATTGCTACGATACGTAGACATCTGCAATCGCTATTTCCTTGCAAGGAAGTGTCGCAATTACTTTCATTTGAATCGTAGACGAGGAATGCATAACACTTCGCAATGAATATTACATCTTACCATGAAACATAGATATGAGATGCCATATATCGTTTTAAGAAGCATTAGAACTCTATTGCTACGATACCTAGACATCTGCAGACGCTATTTCCTAGCAAGGAAGTGTCGCATTTACATTCATTTGAAGTGTAGACGAGGAATACATAACACTTCGCAAATCATGTTATATCTTATCATGAAACATAGATTTGAGATGCAATATCTCGTTTTAAGGAGCATTTGAACTCTATTGCTTCGATACGTAGACATCTGCAAACGCTATTTCCTAACGAGGAAGTGTCGCATTCACATTCATTTGAAGTGTAGACGAGGAATACATAACACTTCGCAAATCATATTATATCTTACCACGAAACATAGAAATGAGATGCGACATCGCGTTTTAAGAATCATTAGAACTCTATTGCTACGATACGTAGACATCTGCAATCGCTATTTCCTTACAAGGAAGTGTCGCAATTAGTTTCATTTGAATCGTAGACGAGGAATGCATAACACTTCGCAATGAATATTACATCTTACCATGAAACATAGAAATGAGATGCGAAGTCGCGCTTTAAGAAGCACTAGAAATCTATTGCTACGATACGTAGACATCTGCAAACGCTATTTCCTAGCGAGGAAGTGTCGCATTCACATTCATTTGAAGTGTAGACGAGGAATACATGACACTTCGCAAATCACATTATATCTTACCATGAAACATAAAAATGAGATGCGACATCGCGTTTTAAGAATCATAAGAACTCTATTGCTACAGTACGTAGACATCTGCAAACGCTATTTTCATGCAAGGAAGTGTCGCATTTACATTCATTTGAATCGTAGACGAGGAATGCATAACACTTCGCAATGAATATTATATCTTATCATGAAACATAGTTATGAGATGCAATATATCGTTTTAAGAAGCATTAGAACTCTATTGCTACGATACCTAGACATCTGCAGACGCTATTTCCTAGCAAGGAAGTGTCGCATTTACATTCATTTGAAGTGTAGACGAGGAATACATAACACTTCGCAAATCATATTATATCTTACCGTGAAACATAGAAATGAGATGCGATATCGCGTTTTAAGAAGCATTAGAACTCTATCGCTACGATACCTAGACATCTGCAGACGCTATTTCCTAGCAAGGAAGTGTCGCATTTACATTCATTTGAAGTGTAGACGAGGAATACATAACACTTCGCAAATCATATTATATCTTACCATGAAACATAGAAATGAGATGCGATATCGCGTTTTAAGTATCATAAGAACTCTATTGCTACGTTACGTAGACATCTGCAGACGCTATTTCCTAGCAAGGAAGTGTCGCATTTACATTCATTTGAAGTGTAGACGAGGAATACATGACACTTCGCAAATCATGTTATATCTTACCATGAAGCATAGAAATGAGATGCGATATCGCGTTTTAAGAAGCTTTAGAAATCTATTGCTACGATACCTAGACATCTGCAGACGCTATTTCCTAGCAAGGAAGTGTCGCATTTACATTCATTTGAAGTGTAGACGAGGAATACATGACACTTCGCAAATCATATTATATCTTACCACGAAACATAGAAATGAGATGCGATATCGCGTTTTAAGGATCATAGGAAATCTATTGCTACGATACGTAGACATCTGCAAACGCTATTTCCTTGCAAGGAAGTGACGCATTTACATTCATTTGTATCGCATACGAGGAATGCATAATACTTCGCAATGAATATTATATCTTATCATGAAACATAGATATGAGATGCAATATCTCGTTTTAAGAAGCATTTGAACTATATTGCTACGATACCTAGACATCTGCAGATGCTATTTCCTAGCAAGGAAGTGTCGCATTTACATTCATTTGAAGTGTAGAGGAGGAATACATAACACTTCGCAAATCATATTACATCTTACCATGAAACATAGAAATGAGATGCGATATCGCGTTCTAAGAAGCATTAGAACTCTATTGCTACGATACCTAGGTATCTGCAGTCGCTATTTCCTAGCAAGGAAGTGTCGCATTTACATTCATTTGAAGTGTAGACGAGGAATACATGACACTTCGCAAATCATATTATATCTTACCATGAAGCATAGAAATGAGATGCAATATCTCGATTTAAGAAGCATTAGAAAGCTATTGCTACGATACGTAGACATCTGCAAACGCTATTTCCTAGCGAGGAAGTATCGCATTCACATTCAGTTAAAGTGTAGACGAGGAATCCATAACACTTCGCAAATCATTTTATATCTTATCATGAAACATAGAAATGAGATGCGATATCGCGTCTTAAGAATCATATGAACTCCATTGCTACGATACGTAGACATCTGCAATCGCTATTTCCTTGCAAGGAAGTGTCGCAATTACTTTCATTTGAATCGTAGACGAGGAATGCATAACACTTCGCAATGAATATTACATCTTACCATGAAACATAGATATGAGATGCCATATATCGTTTTAAGAAGCATTAGAACTCTATTGCTACGATACCTAGACATCTGCAGACGCTATTTCCTAGCAAGGAAGTGTCGCATTTACATTCATTTGAAGTGTAGACGAGGAATACATAACACTTCGCAAATCATGTTATATCTTATCATGAAACATAGATTTGAGATGCAATATCTCGTTTTAAGGATAATTTGAACTCTATTGCTTCGATACGTAGACATCTGCAAACGCTATTTCCTAACGAGGAAGTGTCGCATTCACATTCATTTGAAGTGTAGACGAGGAATACATAACACTTCGCAAATCATATTATATCTTACCACGAAACATAGAAATGAGATGCGACATCGCGTTTTAAGAATCATTAGAACTCTATTGCTACGATACGTAGACATCTGCAATCGCTATTTCCTTACAAGGAAGTGTCGCAATTAGTTTCATTTGAATCGTAGACGAGGAATGCATAACACTTCGCAATGAATATTACATCTTACCATGAAACATAGAAATGAGATGCGAAGTCGCGCTTTAAGAAGCATTAGAAATCTATTGCTACGATACGTAGACATCTGCAAACGCTATTTCCTAGCGAGGAAGTGTCGCATTCACATTCATTTGAAGTGTAGACGAGGAATACATGACACTTCGCAAATCACATTATATCTTACCATGAAACATAAAAATGAGATGCGACATCGCGTTTTAAGAATCATAAGAACTCTATTGCTACAGTACGTAGACATCTGCAAACGCTATTTTCTTGCAAGGAAGTGTCGCATTTACATTCATTTGAATCGTCAACGAGGAATGCATAACACTTCGCAATGAATATTATATCTTATCATGAAACATAGTTATGAGATGCAATATATCGTTTTAAGAAGCATTAGAACTCTATTGCTACGATACCTAGACATCTGCAGACGCTATTTCCTAGCAAGGAAGTGTCGCATTTACATTCATTTGAAGTGTAGACGAGGAATACATAACACTTCGCAAATCATATTATATCTTACCGTGAAACATAGAAATGAGATGCGATATCGCGTTTTAAGAAGCATTAGAACTCTATCGCTACGATACCTAGACATCTGCAGACGCTATTTCCTAGCAAGGAAGTGTCGCATTTACATTCATTTGAAGTGTAGACGAGGAATACATAACACTTCGCAAATCATATTATATCTTACCATGAAACATAGAAATGAGATGCGATATCGCGTTTTAAGTATCATAAGAACTCTATTGCTACGTTACGTAGACATCTGCAGACGCTATTTCCTAGCAAGGAAGTGTCGCATTTACATTCATTTGAAGTGTAGACGAGGAATACATGACACTTCGCAAATCATGTTATATCTTACCATGAAGCATAGAAATGAGATGCGATATCGCGTTTTAAGAAGCTTTAGAAATCTATTGCTACGATACCTAGACATCTGCAGACGCTATTTCCTAGCAAGGAAGTGTCGCATTTACATTCATTTGAAGTGTAGACGAGGAATACATGACACTTCGCAAATCATATTATATCTTACCACGAAACATAGAAATGAGATGCGATATCGCGTTTTAAGGATCATAGGAAATCTATTGCTACGATACGTAGACATCTGCAAACGCTATTTCCTTGCAAGGAAGTGACGCATTTACATTCATTTGTATCGCATACGAGGAATGCATAATACTTCGCAATGAATATTATATCTTATCATGAAACATAGATATGAGATGCA
This sequence comes from Xylocopa sonorina, assembly GCF_050948175.1. Lineage (NCBI taxonomy): Eukaryota > Metazoa > Arthropoda > Insecta > Hymenoptera > Apidae > Xylocopa > Xylocopa sonorina. The sequence goes on along the minus strand of NW_027490206.1, from coordinate 647,669 downwards.
ATATCTCGTTTTAAGAAGCATTTGAACTATATTGCTACGATACATAGGTATCTGCAGTCGCTATTTCCTAGCAAGGAAGTGTCGCATTTACATTCATTTGAAGTGTAGACGAGGAATACATGACACTTCGCAAATTATATTATATCTTACCATGAAACATAGATTTGAGATGCAATATCTCGTTTTAAGGAGCATTTGAACTCTATTTCTTCGATACGTAGACATCTGCAAACGCTATTTCCTAACGAGGAAGTGTCGCATTCACATTCCTTTGAAACGTATACGAGGAATGAATAACACTTCGCAATGAATATTATATCTTATCAAGAAACATAGATATGGGATGCTATATCTCGTTTTAAGGAGCATTTGAACTCTATTGCTACGATACCTTGACATCAGCAGACGCTATTTCCTAGCAAGGAAGTGTCGCATTTGCATTCATTTGAAGTGTAGACGAGGAATACATGACATTTCGCAAATCATATTATATCTTACCATGAAACATAGAAATGAGATGCGATATCGCGTTTTAAGAAGCACTAGAAATCTAATGCTACGATGGGTAGACATTTGCAAATGCTATTTCCGTGCAAGGAAGTGTCGCATTTACATTCATTTGAAGTGTAGAGGAGGAATACATAACACTTCGCAAATCATATTACATCTTACCATGAAACATAGAAACGAGATGCGATATCGCGTTTTAAGAAGCATTTGAAATCTATTGCTACGATACGTAGACATCTGCAAACGCTATTTCCTAGCGAGGAAGTATCGCATTCACTTCCATTTGAAGTGTAGACGAGGAATACATGACACTTCGCAAATCATATTATATCTTACCATGAAACATAGAAATGAGATGCGATATCGCGTTTTAAGGATCATATGAACTCCATTGCTACGATACGTAGACATCTGCAAACGCTATTTCCTAGCGAGGAAGTGTCGCATTCACATTCGTTTGAAGTGTAGACGAGGAATACATAACACTTCGCAAATCATATTACATCTTACCTTGAAACATAGAAATGAGATGCGATATCGCGTTTTAAGAAGCATTAGAAATCTATTGCTACGATACGTAGACATCTGCAGACGCTATTTCCTAGCAAGGAAGTGTCGCATTTACATTCATTTGAAGTGTAGACGAGGAATACATGACACTTCGCAAATCATATTATATCTTACCATGAAACATAGAAATGAGATGCGATATCGCGTTGTGAGAATAATATGAACTCTATTGCTACGATACGTAGACATCTGCAAACGCTATTTCCTAGCGAGGAAGTGTCGCATTCACATTCATTTGAAGTGTAGATAGGGAATACATGACACTTCGCAAATCATATTATATCTTACCATGAAACATAGAAATGAGATGCGATATCGCGTTTTAAGAATCATATGAACTCCATTACTACGATACGTAGACATCTGCAATCGTTATTTCCTTGCAAGGAAGTGTCGCATTTACATTCATTTGAATCGTAGACGAGGATTGCATAACACTTAGCAATGAATATTATATTTTATCATGAAACATAAATATGAGATGCAATATCTCGTTTTAAGAAGCATTTGAACTCTATTGCTTCGACACGTAGACATCTGCATACGCTATTTCCTTGCAAGGAAGTGCCGCATTTACATTAATTTGAAGTGCAGACGAGGAATACATAACACTTCGCAAATCATATTACATCTTACCATGAAACATAGAAATGAGATGCGATATCGCGTTTTAAGAAGCATTACAACTCTATTGCTACGATACCTAGACATCTGCAGACGCTATTTCCTAGCAAGGAAGTGTCGCATTTACATTCATTTGAAGTGTAGACGAGGCATACATGACAGTTCGCAAATCATATTATATCTTACCATGAAACATAGAAATGAGATGCGACATCGCGTTTTAAGTATCATAAGAACTCCATTGCTACGATAAGTAGACATCTGCAAACGCTCTTTCCTTGCAAGGAAGTGTCGCATTAACATTCATATGAAGTGTAGACGAGGAATACATAACACTTCGCAAATCATATTATATCTTACCATGAAACATAGAAATGAGATGCCACATCGCGTTTTAGAAGCATTAGAACTCTATTGCTACGATACGTAGAAATCTGCAAACGCTGTTTCCTTGCTAGGAAGTGTCGCATTTACATTCATTTGAAGTGTAGACGAGGAACACATAACACTTCGCAAATCATATTATATCTTACCATGAAACATAGAAATGAGATGCGATATCGCGTTTTAAGAAGCATTAGAAAGCTATTGCTACGATACGTAGACATCTGCAAACGCTATTTCCTAGCGAGGAAGTGTCGCATTCACATTCATTTGAAGTGTAGACGAGGAATACATAACACTTCGCAAATCATATTATATCTTACCATGAAACATAGAAGTGAGATGCGATATCGCGTTTTAAGAAGCGTTAGAAATCTATTGCTACAATACGTAGACATCTGCAAACGCTATTTCCTAGCGAGGAAGTGTCGCATTCACGTTCCTTTGAAGTGTAGACGAGGAATACATAACACTTTGCAAATCATATAATATCTTACCAGGAAACATAGAAATGAGATGCGATATCGCGTTTTAAGAAGCATTAGAACTCTATTGCTACGATACGTAGACATCTGCAAATGCTATTTCCTTGCAAGGAAGTGTCGCATTTACATTCATTTGAAGTGTAGACGAGGAATACATAACACTTTGCAAATCATATAATACCTTACCATGAAACATAGAAATGAGATGCGATATCGCGTTTTAAGAAGCATTAGAACTCTATTGCTACGATACCTAGACATCTGCAGACGCTATTTCCTAGCAAGGAAGTGTCGCATTTACATTCATTTGAAGTGTAGACGAGGAGTAGATAACACTTCGCAAATCATATTATATCTTACCATGAAACATAGAAATGAGATGCGATTTCTCGTTTTAAGAAGCATTTGAACTCTATTGCTACGATACCTAGACATCTGCAGTCGCTATTTCCTAGCAAGGAAGTGCCGCATTTACATTGATTTGAAGTGTAGACGAGGAATACATGACACTTCGCAAATCATGTTATATCTTACCATGAAGCATAGAAATGATATGCGATATCGCGTTTTAAGAAGCATTATAAATCTATTGCTACGATACGTAGACGTTTGCAAACGCTATTTCTTTGCAAGGAAGTGTCGCATTTATATTCGTTTGAATTGTAGACGAGGAATACATAACACTTTGCAAATCATATAATATCTTACCATGAAACATAGAAATGAGATGCGATATCGCGTTTTAAGAAGCATTAGAACTCTATTGCTACGATACCTAGACATCTGCAGACGCTATTTCCTAGCAAGGAAGTGTCGCATTTACATTCATTTGAAGTGTAGACGAGGAGTAGATAACACTTCGCAAATCATATTATATCTTACCATGAAACATAGAAATGAGATGCCATATCGCGTATTAAGAAGCATTAGAACTCTATTGCTACGATACGTAGACATCAGCAAACGCTATTTCCTTGCTAGGAAGAGTCGCATTTACATTCATTTGAAGTGTAGACGAGGAATACATAACACTTCGCAAATCATGTTATATCTTACCATGAAGCATAGAAATGATATGCGATATCGCGTTTTAAGAAGCATTATAAATCTATTGCTACGATACGTAGACGTTTGCAAACGCTATTTCTTTGCAAGGAAGTGTCGCATTTACATTCGTTTGAAGTGTAGACGAGGAATACATAACACTTCGCAAATCATATTATATCTTACCATGAAACATAGAAATGAGATGCGATATCGCGTTTTAAGAATCATAAGAACTCTATTGCTACGATAGGTAGACATCTGCAAACGCTCTTTCCTTGCAAGGAAGTGTCGCATTAACATTCATATGAAGTGTAGACGAGGAATACATAACACTTCGCAAATAATATTATATCTTACCATGAAACATAGAAATGAGATGCGATAACGCGTTTTAAGAATCATAAGAACTCTATTGCTACGATACGTAGACATCTGCAAACGCTATTTCCTAGGGAGGTAGTGTCGCATTCACATTCATTTGAAGTGTAGACGAGGAATACATAACACTTCGCAAATAATATTATATCTTACCATGAAACATAGAAATGAGATGCCATATCGCGTTTTGAGAAGCATTAGAACTCTATTGCTACGATACGTAGACATCTGCAAATGCTATTTCCTTGCAAGGAAGTGTCGCATTTACATTCATTTGAAGTGTAGACGAGGAATACATAACACTTTGCAAATCATATAATATCTTACCATGAAACATAGAAATGAGATGCGATATCGCGTTTTAAGAAGCATTAGAACTCTATTGCTACGATACCTAGACATCTGCAGACGCTATTTCCTAGCAAGCAAGTGTCGCATTTACATTCATTTGAAGTGTAGACGAGGAGTAGATAACACTTCGCAAATCATATTATATCTTACCATGAAACATAGAAATGAGATGCGATTTCTCGTTTTAAGAAGCATTTGAACCCTATTGCTACGATACCTAGACATCTGCAGTCGCTATTTCCTAGCAAGGAAGTGCCGCATTTACATTGATTTGAAGTGTAGACGAGGAATACATGACACTTCGCAAATCATGTTATATCTTACCATGAAGCATAGAAATGATATGCGATATCGCGTTTTAAGAAGCATTATAAATCCATTGCTACGATACGTAGACGTTTTCAAACGCTATTTCTTTGCAAGGAAGTGTCGCATTTATATTCGTTTGAAGTGTAGACGAGGAATACATAACACTTTGCAAATCATATAATATCTTACCATGAAACATAGAAATGAGATGCGATATCGCGTTTTAAGAAGCATTAGAACTCTATTGCTACGATACCTAGACATCTGCAGACGCTATTTCCTAGCAAGCAAGTGTCGCATTTACATTCATTTGAAGTGTAGACGAGGAGTAGATAACACTTCGCAAATCATATTATATCTTACCATGAAACATAGAAATGAGATGCGATTTCTCGTTTTAAGAAGCATTTGAACCCTATTGCTACGATACCTAGACATCTGCAGTCGCTATTTCCTAGCAAGGAAGTGCCGCATTTACATTGATTTGAAGTGTAGACGAGGAATACATGACACTTCGCAAATCATGTTATATCTTACCATGAAGCATAGAAATGATATGCGATATCGCGTTTTAAGAAGCATTATAAATCCATTGCTACGATACGTAGACGTTTTCAAACGCTATTTCTTTGCAAGGAAGTGTCGCATTTATATTCGTTTGAAGTGTAGACGAGGAATACATAACACTTTGCAAATCATATAATATCTTACCATGAAACATAGAAATGAGATGCGATATCGCGTTTTAAAAAGCATTAGAAATCTATTGCTACGATACCTAGACATCTGCAGACGCTATTTCCTAGCAAGGAAGTGTCGCATGTACATTCATTTGAAGTGTAGACGAGGAGTAGATAACACTTCGCAAATCATATTATATCTTACCATGAAACATAGAAATGAGATGCCATATCGCGTATTAAGAAGCATTAGAACTCTATTGCTACGATACGTAGACATCAGCAAACGCTATTTCCTTGCTAGGAAGAGTCGCATTTACATTCATTTGAAGTGTAGACGAGGAATGCATAACACTTCGCAATGAATATTATATCTTATCATGAAACATAGATACGAGATGCTATATCTCGTTTTAAGAAGCATTTGAACACTCTTGCTACGATACCTAGACATCTGCAGACGCTATTTCGTAGCAAGGAAGTGTCGCATTTACATTCATTTGAAGTGTAGACGAGGAGTAGATAACACTTCGCAAATCATATTATATCTTACCATGAAACATAGAAATGAGATGCGATATCGCGTTCTAAGAATCATAAGAACTCTATTGCTACGATACGTAGACATATGCAAACGCTCTTTCCTTGCAAGGAAGTGTCGCATTAACATTCATATGAAGTGTAGACGAGGAATACATAACACTTCGCAAATAATATTATATCTTACCATGAAACATAGAAATGAGATGCGATAACGCGTTTTAAGAATCATAAGAACTCTATTGCTACGATACGTAGACATCTGCAAACGCTATTTCCTAGGGAGGTAGTGTCGCATTCACATTCATTTGAAGTGTAGACGAGGAATACATAACACTTCGCAAATAATATTATATCTTACCATGAAACATAGAAATGAGATGCCATATCGCGTTTTGAGAAGCATTAGAACTCTATTGCTACGATACGTAGACATCTGCAAATGCTATTTCCTTGCAAGGAAGTGTCGCATTTACATTCATTTGAAGTGTAGACGAGGAATACATAACACTTTGCAAATCATATAATATCTTACCATGAAACATAGAAATGAGATGCGATATCGCGTTTTAAGAAGCATTAGAACTCTATTGCTACGATACCTAGACATCTGCAGACGCTATTTCCTAGCAAGCAAGTGTCGCATTTACATTCATTTGAAGTGTAGACGAGGAGTAGATAACACTTCGCAAATCATATTATATCTTACCATGAAACATAGAAATGAGATGCGATTTCTCGTTTTAAGAAGCATTTGAACCCTATTGCTACGATACCTAGACATCTGCAGTCGCTATTTCCTAGCAAGGAAGTGCCGCATTTACATTGATTTGAAGTGTAGACGAGGAATACATGACACTTCGCAAATCATGTTATATCTTACCATGAAGCATAGAAATGATATGCGATATCGCGTTTTAAGAAGCATTATAAATCTATTGCTACGATACGTAGACGTTTGCAAACGCTATTTCTTTGCAAGGAAGTGTCGCATTTATATTCGTTTGAAGTGTAGACGAGGAATACATAACACTTTGCAAATCATATAATATCTTACCATGAAACATAGAAATGAGATGCGATATCGCGTTTTAAGAAGCATTAGAAATCTATTGCTACGATACCTAGACATCTGCAGACGCTATTTCCTAGCAAGGAAGTGTCGCATGTACATTCATTTGAAGTGTAGACGAGGAGTAGATAACACTTCGCAAATCATATTATATCTTACCATGAAACATAGAAATGAGATGCCATATCGCGTATTAAGAAGCATTAGAACTCTATTGCTACGATACGTAGACATCAGCAAACGCTATTTCCTTGCTAGGAAGAGTCGCATTTACATTCATTTGAAGTGTAGACGAGGAATACATAACACTTCGCAATGAATATTATATCTTATCATGAAACATAGATACGAGATGCTATATCTCGTTTTAAGAAGCATTTGAACACTCTTGCTACGATACCTAGACATCTGCAGACGCTATTTCGTAGCAAGGAAGTGTCGCATTTACATTCATTTGAAGTGTAGACGAGGAGTAGATAACACTTCGCAAATCATATTATATCTTACCATGAAACATAGAAATGAGATGCGATATCGCGTTTTAAGGATCATAAGAACTCTATTGCTACGATACGTAGACATATGCAAACGCTCTTTCCTTGCAAGGAAGTGTCGCATTAACATTCATATGAAGTGTAGACGAGGAATACATAACACTTCGCAAATAATATTATATATTACCATGAAACATAGAAATGAGATGCCATATCGTGTTTTGAGAAGCATTAGAACTCTATTGCTACGATACGTAGACATCTGCAAACGCTGTTTCCTTGCTAGGAAGTGTCGCATTTACATTCATTTGAAGTGTAGACGAGGAATACATGACACTTCGTAAATCATATTATATCTTACCATGAAACATAGAAATGATATGCGACATAGCGTTTTAAGAAGCATTAGAAATCTATTGCTACAATACGTAGACATCTGCAAACGCTATTTCCTAGCGAGGAAGTGTCGCATTCACATTCCTTTGAAGTGTAGACGCGGAATACATAACACTTCGCAAATCATATAATATCTTACCATGAAACATAGAAATGAGATGCGATATCGCGTTTTAAGAATCATAAGAACTCTATTGCTACGATACATAGACATCTGCAAACGCTCTTTCCTTCCAAGGAAGTGTCGCATTAACATTCATATGAAGTGTAGACGAGGAATACATAACACTTCACAAATCATATTATATCTTACCATGAAACATAGAAATGAGATGGCATATCGCGTTTTAAGAAACATTAGAACTCTATTGCTACGATACGTAGACATCTGCAGACGCCATTTCCTAGCAAGGAAGTGTCGCATTTACATTCATTTGAAGTGTAGACGAGGAATACATGACACTTCGCAAATCATGTTATATCTTACCATGAAGCATAGAAATGATATGCGATATCGCGTTTTAAGAAGCATTATAAATCTATTGCTACGATACGTAGACGTTTGCAAACGCTATTTCTTTGCAAGGAAGTGTCGCATTTACATTCGTTTGAAGTGTAGACGAGGAATACATAACACTTCGCAAATCATATTATATCTTACCATGAAACATAGAAATGAGATGCGATATTGTGTTTTGAGAAGCATTAGAACACTATCGCTACGACACCTAGATATCTGCAAACGCTATTTCCTTGCAAGGGAGTGTCGCATTTACATTCATTTGAAGTGTAGACGAGGAATACATAACACTTCGCAAATCATATTATATCTTACCATGAAACATAGTAATGAGATGCGATATCGCGTTTTAAGAAGCATTAGAACGCTATTGCTACGATAGGTAGACATCTGCAAACGCTATTTCCTTGCAAGGAAGTGTCGCATTTACATTCATTTGAAGTGTAGACGAGGAGTAGATAACACTTCGCAAATCATATTATATCTTACCGTGAAACATAGAAATGAGATGCGATTTCTCGTTTTAAGAAGCATTTGAACTCTATTGCTACGATACCTAGACATCTGCAGTCGCTATTTCCTAGCAAGGAAGTGCCGCATTTACATTGATTTGCAGTGTAGACGAGGAATACATGACACTTCGCAAATCATGTTATATCTTACCATGAAGCATAGGAATGATATGCGATATCGCGTTTTAAGAAGCATTATAAATCTATTGCTACGATACGTAGACGTTTGCAAACGCTATTTCTTTGCAAGGAAGTGTCGCATTTACATTCGTTTGAAGTGTAGACGAGGAATACATAACACTTCGCAAATCATATTATATCTTACCATGAAACATAGAAATGAGATGCGATATTGTGTTTTGAGAAGCATTAGAACACTATCGCTACGACACCTAGATATCTGCAGACGCTGTTTCCTTGCTAGGAAGTGTCGCATTTACATTCATTTGAAGTGTAGACGAGGAATACATGACACTTCGCAAATCATATTATATCTTACCATGAAATATAGAAATGAGATGCGATATCGCGTTTTAAGAAGCATTAGAACGCTATTGCTACGATAGGTAGACATCTGCAATCGCTATTTCCTTGCAAGGGAGTGTCGCATTTACATTCATTTGAAGTGTAGACGAGGAATACATAACACTTCGCAAATCATATTATATCTTACCATGAAACATAGTAATGAGATGCGATATCGCGTTGTAAGAAGCATTAGAACGCTATTGCTACGATAGGTAGACATCTGCAAACGCTATTTCCTTGCAAGGAAGTGTCGCATTTACATTCATTTGAAGTGTAGACGAGGAATACATAACACTTT